>NC_053022.1:96192206-96399969 GCF_003073215.2 Triticum urartu | reverse complement strand
AGCTAAGGTCACACAGACCTCGCCCAATCACTCTGGTAAGTCTTCAAGGTAGACTCCCAAACATTCACAGACTTCGTTCACCGGCGATCCACAATGTCTCTTGGATGCTCAGAACGCGACGCCTAACCGGCTGGAGGATTCACAGTCCTCAAGTGTAATAAGTCTCTGATCAGATTACGCCAAGCTATTTAGGTGAGACTATAGAATACTCAAGCTTGCATGCCTGCAGGTCGACTCTAGAGGATCCCCGGGTACCGAGCTCGAATTCTCTCTCAAAGGCTTCGAGGTGGGTTGCTCTCAAACGACAAAAGCCGTACACTAACTTTGAGCCGCCAACCGTTTATGGTTGTAGGGGGTGGGCTATTTATAGCCACCAGGCAACCCGACCTGATTTGTCCGAAATGACCCTGGGTCACTAAGGAACTGACACGTGTTCCAACGGTCAGATTTCAAACTCACACGACAACTTTACTTGGGCTACAAGCAAAGCTGACTTGTCCGACTCTGGACAAGATTCGCTCTCATAGTCTTCACTCGAAGACATAGGTTTTGGTTAAGCATCACTTCAGTCATTCTGACTGGTTCTCTTGGACCCCACTTAACAGTACGGTGGTTCCTATGACTCAATCAAAGAAGAAAAAGAACTACGAAAGATCTAAGTCTTCGAGCTTCATATGCTTCATGCGATGTCTTCTCTTGTCATAGTCTTCAATGTGAATATCTTCATATACCACCTTTGACTTCAATGTCTTCATACATTTTTAGGGGTCATCTTTGGTAGGAAAACCGAATCAATGAGGGACTTCTTCCTGTGTTATCCTGCAATTCTCACAAACACATTAGTCCCTCAACTAGGTTTGTAGTCAATACTCCAAAACCAACTAGGGGTGGCACTAGATGCACTTACAATCTCCCCCTTTTTGGTGATTGATGACAAACTAGTTGAAGTTTTCAACGGGGAATATAATATGTGAAATTGTAAAGGATAAGGAATTGTCTTCATAAGTTGCAAGGGCTCCCCCTGAAGATGTGCATATAAGTAATTTGCTTTTGGAATGCAAATGCACATGGCAGGTTGTGCTTGTGGAGATCCTCTTCAACTTATGATGACAATCCACTATGCATGTGATGGTATGTGAAGATAATGACATGCATAATGGAAAATGGACGTCTGCAAAATGATCTAAGTGCGGAATTTATCGTCGCACATGCGGAATTTATCATCGCATCACAAGTGCAAAATAAGTAGCAGACGACCATCGAGTTTAAGTGTTACAACTCAAAGAACCAAATGTATCAAAACGAGAGTTGTAAACACGAAGCAAAATATGAAGCACCCGCCCATATGAACCCGCTTGAAGACTATCAAACTCATATGCTTCTCCCCCTTTTGTCAGTAAGGACCAAAAAGGTTTGAAGACATAGAGCATCTACTCGTTCCCATGAAGAGTAGGTGAAGCAGCAGGGTCGTCGGTGGTGTTCGGCGGTGCAGAAGAGCTTGGAGCAGTGTCGAAGCATGCTGAAGGAGGTGGCGGTGAAGTAGCATCATCTTCATCCTCGATCACTCTGGCATTCACAGTTGTAGCAGAGGAAGAGAACTCAGAGTCTTCAAGAGATGGAGTTCGTCGCAGCACTGCCCTTCGAGGAGGTGTGGAGTCAAACTTGAAGCGCTCAGAGAAGCCATCCTCTTGAAGATCATCTTCAGAGCACATCAGCGTCAGCCCTTTCCATGTGCGTCGAGAGGTTTCATGGGCAACAAAGGCATTCTTGGTGGCAAGATTGCGAATGCGATTAACATCCACCAAGAGGCTTTGCATTTGACGCTTCAGCCAGTCATGATGCCTATCCTATTTCTGATGAAGAGCCACAAGAAGCTCTCGGTCATTGAGAACACGAGTGCGCTTCTTGGGTCATTGGGCAATTGTGCTATCAGTGGCTTTAGTGAGAGCAGGATGTGGTGCATGTGTAGTGCCAGCCAAAGGATACACACGAGTGACTGCTTCAACTCCTTCAATGTTCTGAGAAAAACTTTTATGCTCCGCATTCTGAAGACTTAGAGGTTCCTTGGCAGGCTCAGGATAGATGGCTTCAATAGACATATCCACATCAGGCAGAAAGATCCGATGATTGCGCGCACATGGCTGATATGAGATAGCGGAGTGAAGTTTGATCAGCCGCATTACCCATGGGGCGTAGAACTTCAAGCCAAACAGATCAGAGACTGATGCAGCAAGTTGGCGAATGAAGAAGTCCTGTGCATTGAAGCATTTTCCATGAAGAATATAGAAGACCAAAGTCTTCATTGCACCTTCCAGCTTGGCATGTGGAGAGTGTCCTTTGATGGGCCAGAGAGTTTGCCTTATGATGTGATAAATAGTTCTTGCCAGATACTCAAGGTCTTCAACAAAGAACTCTTTGGGATATTCAGCATCTTGGGGCAATGGCTTCATCATACTGAGCATCTGACTCATGTTAGGTTCAGGCTTCTAAAAGATGCTCTCCACAGCTTCATTGTGAAGTTGACAGCCAGATTTGTAGAGATCGCCAGGGGTGGGTAGACCAGTGAGCTCAATGATGTTAAAGGCTTTGGCTTCGTGATGAACATTTCCTGTCATCCACTCCAGGACCCAAGTCTTCGGATCTCTGTTATACCCGCGGATGTGAAGTGTGGCATAGAATTGGAGCAGCAACTCTTCATTCCAATGCTCTTGGTCAGTGACGAACGGCAGCAACCCAACCTCTTTGAAGCAATCCAGAGCTTCTTCCAGACAGGGCAGACCAGCTATTGCTTCAATGTCAAGACGCTTGTGTGGGAAGATACGACCTTGATTGTAAAGAATGCAGGATTAATAGCTTCGCCGCGGATAGCTCCAGAACCAATCGGATGATATTCGTTCCCTTGAGTAGGGGTTCCTGGAGCTATTGAAGAATGTGTTGTCTGCTCTGAAGCCATTGATATTGAAGGATCCAGGCGCTGATGCAGGACCTGGGAACCTGGGCAATCTTGGGATTGGCTTCTGTACCTGAGGCCTGTGCTCAACATGATAGTCGAACTGAGGACCGGCAGTAAGCGCAGGGACAGAAGTAGTGGGATCAGTGGCGTCACTGACTTCTGGTGCTTGGGTTGGTGAAGGCTCCACATTAGCTTCAGCCATGACAGCGTCAGTGGCTTCAGTGGTGTTGGTGGTGGCAGCCTCAAGATTTTCAACCTCCACTTGACGAGCTGGAGGGTCGGTCACAATCATGTTCTCCTCGAGAACTGTGTCTTGGTGGGACAGGGGAGTAGCAGCTTGTGGGACTTCTTCTTCATCGGCTGATGCAGCCGGAATGTCTTCAGCTTCAGACGCAGAGACTGGAGGCCTTGGTCCTTTGCGAAGCCTGCGCAACGCAGGCGATGCCTGTGTAGTTGGAGTTGGCTGGGCCTCAAAGTCTTCTTCCTCTTGTGGGCAATCAGCCCATGAAGCATCCTGAGCAATTGGCGTCAGAGGACGATCAATGCTGATGAGTTCGCTGTGCTCGAGCTGAGGAAGGACCGCACCATCTTCTACATGGTCATGGTGACCAATGTCTTCAGCAGCGATGGGATCAGCTGCTGGAAAGTCTTCAGCTTCATGAGCCTCTGTGAAAGCAGGCTCATGGATTGTCAGTTGGCGTTCAGCGTCAGGACGAACCATGGAAATGGGTTCAACAATCAAAGGCTCTGTGGGAGCAGCCCGTTCTTTCTTGGTCTTCCTCTTCTTCTTGGAGGGGGCAGTAGGAGAGGCTTCAGGATGTTTCCTCTTCCTGGCTTCAGCCTCAGCAGTCCTCGTCTTCTTTAGCTCTGAAGCGGTTGACCGGGCCTTTGGCTTCGAGCCAGTCATGCGAGTTGGGAAGACAATGGGATCTACTTCCTGCCTTGGTGCGAGAGGTTCGGCCACAATGGGCTTCTTCTTCTGCTTAGCAACCATCCTGGGATCAATGCCCGGACGCCCAAGGGCCTTGCGCTTCTCAGCTTCGTTGTAGCCTTGCACACACTTGTCAGCCAGGCTCTTCATGCGCTCCCGAGAACCCTGAGCTTCTGCGCGTTTCTTGAGAAAGGCTTCTTTGAGCTCGTGCAGCATAATCTTGAAGTTTTTCACCTCTTGCACGCTGAGCTTGGCCATATGCTTCTTGAACTGAGCCTTTTCATAGTCAATCTTTTGCTTCAGCTCGACGATGCGCTGAGCGAGAGCTAGCTCTAAAGCAATGGCGCCATGGAAGGCGACACTAAGGCCAATGGGTAGTTACAGATCTTCGAAGCTGATGTTTGGCGTGTCAAACCACTCATCAATGAAGTTGTGGATGATTGTCACGTCAAAGAGAGGCAGATCATTGAAGATTTCTGCTTATTCTTTGCTCTTGATGAGTTGCTCAAGAGCGTCATCTGCAAGATCTTCATCACTTGACAGATCAATGGCATCGTTGCGCAGAATGGCAGCAGCTGTTAGCTCTTGGCCGGTGTGTAGCAGAGGCATCTTGACCTTCTGGGGCTTGGAGATGCGTGACAAATCTTCAGACTGCACACTGTCTTCAGGAGGTGCAGTTGCCAGTGGCTTCGCTCGTGAGATTTTTGGTGCAGAGGCCGGCTTTGAAGCTTTTGGCTGCTTCAGCTTCTTTGGCTTCGGCGCTGCAGGCGCTTCATCTGATTCAGTGTCATCTGCAGGCTCATTCACGGCTGTCCCTTGAACCACGATGTGAGTGATGAGACCTTCAAGGTTGTAGAAGGGCCCAAGAAGATTGGGTTCAGCTTCGCGAGTTCCATCGGCACGGGGAGCAGAGGGACCAGGGTTGAAATCTAATCCCAGAGACTTCTTGTTCTGCTTCTCTGAGTTCTGGGCAAACTAGAAGTTGCTCTTAAACAGATTGTCGTCACGACACCATAGCAGGGACGATGGGTCAGCATCCGCAGGCTGTGGTCCACGGACCATGCAGGGATATAAGCCTTGTTCAATGGCTTCATCTCTGGTCCTGGGTTGAAGATTTTTGTAGAGGATGTCTTCCCATGGTCGCTTGATGGCATTCTTTTCAGCATATTCCTTGGTCACAAATCTGTACTTGAACCACTGTTCTGCCCAATAGCATCGAATCCATTGGATTCGTGTCTTGCGCTGATTGTAATCCTCTTCAGGATCTGTCTTGTACAACTCTGAGAGGTCATCGGGTAGATCTCTTGATGTTTCTCCTCGACGCTTTCTGCCACCCTTCCTTGCTGATTTCTCTGAAGCCATGAACTTTAAACTAAAAGGCTTCAATACGTTCGAAGGCTTCAAAGGTTTTCGCTTGCTGGTCAAACAGGAACTGGCTTCGGGAGAATTTATGTGATGCTGTAAGTATTCTGCAAATGAATGTAGACTATGAGAACCAAGGGATTCTCCCACGGACATGTACCTGTGACAGCATTAAGGTGCGAGGGAAGGGGAAGAGGTCATATGCATTCTCAGAGGATTTTGAAGATAAATCAGTTTAGAAGACATTGACCTCATCGTGCGAAGATATTCACTCATAGATAAGGAGTTGGTTCCAGATTTGTACGAATCCACGGATCAGTACAAGTGAGGAATCTAACTACTTTGTGAAGCATAAGTGAATATACTAGGCATGTTATGAGATGCAGTATGAAAGAGATCCAACTTGTGTGAATAGAAACTGCTTGTGGTAGAAAGTGATAAAGCTATAGGATCAAGGGGACCGTAAAAAGGAAGTTTTATTTACCACACGAAGAACTGCTAGACGGAGTGGAAGAGGAGGCCGAGCAGTTCGATCGTCCGTGCCCTAACTTGGCGACGGAGGACACCTACGGCGACGGCGGAGAGGACAATGTCCGCGGTCGGCGTGAAGACGGCGTCGGAGAGGTTGCGGCAGCGAAGCGCTTCGTCGCCGGCGTCGTCGAGGGCTAGCGGTGGTGCTAGGGTTCGTGCGAGAGTGGAAGAAGAGATAATGACTGCTGTGAGGTGTGTATTTATAGGTACAGGGGCGGCACTGCGTTATTACATAGGTGCCCCTGGCGATTCGCATCTGAGGAACACGTGACCATCATGTAGCATATCGGGGGTTGTTCCACGTCCCACGCACGCCTGGATTGTCGGGTGGTCGTTCCCACTTCTCCGGGTTTCAGGTGGAGGAATGAGCATTGAAAACGGACTTAATGGATGTCTCTGTATCTTCTGCTGACAAGGACGCAGAGAAGACATTCGACAGTTTCAATAGAATGCATATGATTTGGAGAGATAGAGTTTGAGATAGAAAGCATAGAGAGGTTAGGGTCCGATCACATTCACTTAGTTCAAAAGATTCAACAAGAAGACATAGCTATAAGTGAATGCTGTAGAGGACAGAACACTAATATATATATCTATATAATCAACATAGTGAAGATAATGATGAAGATATGTTGAGATTGAAGCCAAACCAAATGTGAAGACATAGCAAATGTAACGCCATGAGTGAAACACTTCAAACAGAACATTTGGTGGTGGCGTTACCCACCGTATAGGAAGTATTAGACCCAGACACGACGCACAATTATCGTGGCGCTCTGAAGTCAAATTCTACATTAATGTATTCACACTTAGAATGTATGCCTTCATTGATTGAAGATATACTTTACTTCGTGTGTTGCACATCTAAGTCATCAATATGCATAAGTGTTAGGATGTGTGCCTGATCACAGGACATTTGAGGATTCCAGGATATTTAGCTCACACCGTAACTTGCAAAATCTCTTCTCATCCAAGGGCTTGGTGAAGATATCTGCCAATTGCTCTTCAGTGTTGACATGTATGATATCAATATCTTCCTTCACAACATGATCTCTGAGAAAGTGATGATGAATTTCAATGTGCTTTGTCTTCGAGTGCTGAACTGGGTTGTTGGCAATCTTGATGGCGCTTTCGTTGTTGCAGTAGAGTGGCACTTGCTTCAGATGAATGCCATAGTCCTTGAGTGTTTGCTTCATCCACAGAAGCTGAGCGCAGCAAGATCCAGCAGCAATGTATTCAGATTCAGCAGTGGAGAGAGATACACAGTTCTGCTTCTTTGAAGACCAACATACAAGTGATCGTCCCAGAAAGTGACATGTGCCTGATGTAGACTTGCGATCCACTTTGTCACCAGCATAATGAGGATCCGAGAATCCAACCAGATCAAACTCTGAGCCCTTTGGATACCATAATCCTAGAGTTTGGGTGTGAGCCAAATATCGAAGAATTCGCCTCACAGCTAAGTGATGCGACTCCTTTGGTGTCGCTTGGAATCGAGCACACATGCAAACACTAAGCATAATATCTGGCCTGGATGCACATAGATAAAGCAAAGAACCAATCATGGAGCGGTATACCTTTTGGTCGAACTCTTTACCATTGTCGTCAGGACCCAGATGATGCTTGGCTGGCATTGGCATCGTGAAGCCTTTGCAGTCTTGCATACCGAACTTCTTCAGGCAATCTTTGAGATACTTCTCTTGAGATATGAAGATGCCGTTGCGTTGCTATCGTATTTGAAGACCAAGGAAGAACTTCAGCTCTCCCATCATGGACATCTGATATTGCTCTTGCATCATATATCCAAACTCTTCACTGTACTTCTGATTGGTGCAGCCAAAGATAATGTCATCCACATATATTTGGCACACAAACAGTTCACCATCATATGTCTTCGTGAAGAGAGTGGGGTCTAGGGAACCAGGTATGAAGCCTTTGCTCTTCAAGAAGTATTTGAGTGTGTCATACCAGGCCCGAGGGGCTTGTTTGAGGCCATACAGTGCCTTGTTGAGCTTGTATAACATGTCAGGATGTTTTGGATCTTCAAAGCCAGGCGGTTGTGCAACATACACTTCTTCTTCAATCTTTCCATTGAGAAAGGCGCTCTTCACATCCATTTGATATAGAAGTATGTTGTGATGATTTTCATAGGCCAGCAGTATGCGTATGGCTTCAAGTCTAGCCACAGGAGCAAATGTTTGACGAAGTCAATGCCTTCCACTTGAGTATATCCTTGAGCAACGAGACGAGCTTTGTTTCTGAAAACTTGACCATGCTCATCTTGCTTGTTGCGGTATATCCATTTGGTGCCTATTATGTTGTGCTTCCGAGGATCAGGACGCTTAACCAGTTCCCATACATTATTCAGCTCAAACTATTGAAGCTCTTCTTGCATAGCTTGAATCCATTCAGGTTCCATGAAGGCTTCTTCAACTTTCTTGGGTTCTGTAATTGAGACGAATGTGAAGTGCCCACAGAAATTTGCTAGCTGAGTTGCCCTTGAACGAGTGAGTGGACCGGGTGCATTGATGCTATCAATTATTCTCTCAATCTGCACTTCATTGGCAACACGAGGATGTATCGGGTGAAGGTTTTGCTCTTGCTGATCATTGTCATTGTTAGTGGGATTGTCTTCAGGCTGAGCATTGTCTTCGGGTTGATCAAGTGCGGAGATGATAAGTTCCTCTTCAGGTTGAGCTTCAGAGGGTATGATTTCTCCGGTTCCCATTAGCTTGATTGATTCGCTGGATGGAACTTCATCTAGCACATTTGGGAGGTGCTCTCTTTGTGAACCGTTAGTCTCATCAAACCGCACATCCACTGTTTCAACCACTTTATAACGAAAGAGATTAAAGACTCTGTAGGAGTGTGAATCCTTTCCATATCCAAGCATAAAACCCTCATGTGCTTTTGGTGCAAATTTTGAAGTGTGATGTGGATCCTTGATCCAGCACCTGGCGCCAAATACTCTGAAGTAACTGACATTTGGCTTCTTGCCAGTAAGGAGCTCATAAGATGTCTTGTTCAGAAGCTTGTGAAGATAAACACGATTGATTATATGGCATGCAGTATCAATGGCTTCAGGCCAGAATTTTCTTAGAGTCTTGTATTCATCAAGCATCGTTCGGGCCATCTCAATGAGTGTTCTGTTCTTGCGTTCGACGATGCCATTCTGCTGTGGCGTGTACGGGGCTGAGAATTCATGTGTGATGCCCAAGGTATCAAGATATGTATCAAGGCCAGTGTTCTTGAATTCAGTGCCATTGTCACTTCTGATGTGCTTTATCTTGGCGCCATAGTTGTTCATTGCTCGATTGGCGAAGCGTCTAAAGACATCTTGCACTTCAGTCTTGTAGAGGATTATGTGCACCCAAGTATATCTAGAATAATCATCAACAATGACAAAGCCATAGAGACAAGCAGTAGTAGTAAGAGTTGAGTAATGAGTGGGACCGAAAAGATCCATGTGGAGCAGTTCGAAGGGTCGAGTGGTTGTCATGATTGTCTTCGAGGGATGTTTGGCCCTTGTCATCTTTCCTGCTTCACAGGCACCGCATAAGTGATCTTTCTTGAACTTGACGCCCTCGATGCCTATGACATGCTTCTTCTTTGCAAGGGTGTGGAGGTTCCTCATGCCAGCATGCCCTAGCCTCCGATGCCAGAGCCAGCATTCTGAAGCTTTTGCTAGAAGACATACGGCAAGCTGTGGTCCTGCCGAGAAATCTACTACATACAAATCATCTTTCTGATACCCTTCAAACACTGGAGACTTGTCAGATTCCATTAGTACAAGGCAGCGATATTTTCCAAATATTACGATCATGTTCAAATCACAAAGCATTGAGACAGACATTGAGTTGAAGCCAAGGGATTCAACAAGCATGACTTTATCCATGTGTTGATCCTTTGAGATTGCAACTCTACCTAGACCCAGTACCTTACTTTTACCAGTGTCAGCAAATGTGATGTGACTCTTGTCGGATGGACGTAAGGTTGAGTCCATAAGAAGGCTTCTTTTGCCAGTCATGTGATTGGTACACCCACTATCAATAATCCATTCTGAAGACGTTGGTGTTGTACCCTACAGTGCAGTTAGGGGAATAGGCTTCACGAAGAGAATTGTGAAGCAAAAACATTTGACGAACCAGTGGGTTATGAAAGCTTAGATCCAGATTAGGACTGATAGGGAGAGTAGCAAGCGATTCAGGAACGAAGTACATAATAAGACCATTCGGGCATTTGATCTTGCGCCCTACAAGATGTTTAAGGTCCCCAGCAATAGCGTCAGACGATTTTGGTTTTCTGCTGGAGACCTTTCCCTGCAAAAGAGAGTTAAGCTTTCTTAGCTACCCACATCTTCAAGGGTGGCTTAGAAGCAATAAGTCTAAGTGCAGCGTCTAAGAACTTTGGCTTTGGAGCCCTAGCAAAAAGTCTTGCAGGCGGACAATAGTACTCATAAAAATAAGCAGAATAGTTCTTGGTCTTATGAACATGGCGGTTTGATGAATCACGCTCATATTCATAGGCCTGAGTATGGTTTCCCTGCAAAACATTTGCGTTAGTGCGACTCAGGTGAGTCCTCTGTCTGTATGAAGCCTTTGGACCGTATGAAGCCTATGGTCTGAGGTTTGTCTTCTTCACGTGTGGTGTCATGATGACATTCACAGGAAGATTCTCCAGACACTTTTTCGGAACCCAGATCTTCTTCATAGGCGGTCCGTTCCTGCAGTTAGTACCAATGTACCTGGCAAACACTTCACCATTCTGATTCTTAAACAGTTTATAGTTTGCATCAAAGGATTCATTAATGACAATGGGGTTTGCACAAGTGAAGCCAGATAGAGTGGATGGATCTGCTGAAGATTCCTTTGCAGCAACCCATGTGGTTTTGGGGTACTGCTCAGGTTTCCAGTAAGAGCCATCAGCATTCATTTTCCTTACGAACCCAACACCCTCTTTCCTCGGGTTTCGGTTCAAGATCTGCTTTTTGAGGACATCACATAGTGTCTGATGCCCTTTAAGACTTTTGTACATCCCTGTTTCAAGCAATGTCTTCAACCTAGCATTCTCATCAGCAATAGCAGTGGAATCCTCAGCAGAGGGGTTAGTTCCCACATCAACAGTTGAAGATATTGCAACAGTAGCAGCAGTAGAACATTCAGCAACAGTAGTAGCATTATCACGCTCAATGCATTTAAGACATGGTGGTTCAAATCCTTCCTGAGCGGAACTGATCTGTTCGGCGCGAAGTGACTCGTTTTCCTTTTGAAGATCTTCATGAGCCGCTCTCAATTTCTCAAGATCTTGCTTCCTTTGAAGATAATCATAGGAAAGCTTTTCATGAGTTGTTGAGAGCGTTTCATGACGACTTTCAAGTTCCTCATACTTAACGTGAAGATTTTTTATGTCTTCAATTAAGGACGCAGATCGAGTCATTTCAGCGCCTAACATATCATCGCTTTTGTCTAACAGTTTTTGAATATGTTCCATAGCTTTCTGTTGTTCAGTTGCAATTTTAGCAAGTGTTTTGTAGCTAGGTTTTGAACCACAATCAGAGTCATCTTCACTAGATGTTTGATAGTGAGTAGTGCGTGTGTTTACCTTGGCACCGCGTGCCATGAAGCAGTAGGTAGGAGCGGAGTAGTCCTTGTCATTTGCATCGGTGTCGGTGATGAAGTCATTGTCTTCAGTGTTGAAGATGGACTTGGCAACGTATGCTGTAGCCAGACTTGCAATGCTAGAATCGGACTCTTCCTCAGACTCCACCTCCGCCTCCTCAGAAGTGGACTCCTCCTCTGAATCCATTTCCTTGCCAACAAACGCACGTGCCTTGCCAGATGAGCTCTTCTTGTGTGATGAAGACTTTGAGGAAGACTTGGAAGAAGACTTTGAGTATTTCTTCTTCTTCTTGTCGTCAGAGTCATATTCCTTGCTCTTCTTCTTCTTTTTGTTCTCATTGTCCCACTGCGGACACTCAGAGATGAAGTGGCCAGGTTTCTTGCACTTGTGACATGTTTTCTTCTTGTAGTCATGAGCAGAAGCTTCATCATTCCTTGAGCTTGATCGTGAAGACTTTTTGAAACCTTTCTTCTTGGTGAATTTTTGGAACTTCTTCACAAGCATAGCAAGTTCCCTTCCAATATCTTCAGGATCATCAGAACTACTGTCAGATTCTTCTTTAGATGAGGAGACAGCTTTTGCCTTCAAGGCACGAGTTCGCCCATAGTTTGGACCGTAGATATCTCTTTTCTCATAAAGCTGAAACTCATGTGTGTTGAGCCTCTCAAGTATGTCAGACGGATCGAGTGTCTTGAAATCAGGTCGTTCTTGAATCATCAGGGCTAGGGTGTCAAACGAACTATCAAGTGATCTCATTAGTGTCTTGACGACTTCATGCTTGGTGATCTCAGTAGCGCCAAGGGCTTGAAGCTCATTCGCGATGTCAATGAGTCGATCAAATGTGAGTTGGACATTCTCATTGTCATTTCTCTTAAAGCGGTTGAAGAGGTTGCGAAGGACACTGATTCTCTGATCTCTCTGGGTTGAGACGCCTTCGTTGACTTTGGAGAGCCAGTCCCATTCTAGCTTAGATATTTCCAAAGCACTCACGCGACCATATTGTCCTTTGGTCAGATGACCATAGATGATATTCTTGGCAGTAGAGTCCAGTTGAACGAACTTCTTGACATCAGCAGCAGTGACACCTTCTCCAGCCTTGGGAATGCCGTTCTTGACGACATACCATAGGTCGACGTCAATGGCTTCAAGATGCATGCGCATCTTATTCTTCCAGTAGGGATATTCAGTTCCATCGAAGACGGGGCACGCAGCGGAGACTTTAATTATCCCTGTAGTCGACATAGCTAAAACTCCAGGTGGTTAAACCGAATCACACAGAACAAGGGAGTACCTAGCTCTGATACCAATTGAAAGTGCGTTATATCGACTAGAGGGGGGTGAATAGGCGATTTTTGAAAGTCTTCAAAACGTGGAAGTTATGAAGACAAACGATAGAAATAAACCTATTACCCTACAGCGGAAGGTAGACCACACTAGGCAAGCCATAGTCAAGTATTCAATGGAGCGAAAGCACAATGACTAATAGCAGCAATGTAGTAAGGATCAGGTAGGAAGATATTATGAAGCCGATCAGAACAAGCAGTCACTCAGTGAAGATAAAAGATAGTGCAATCATACAATGACTTCACAAGGAGTAACAGTACGTAAAGAGAAGGGAAGGATGAAACCGGTGACTCGTTGAAGACAATGATTTGTTGGACCAGTTCCAGTTGCTGTGACAACTGTACGTCTGGTTAGGGCGGCTAGGTATTTAAACCTGAGGACACACAGTCCCGGACACCCAGTCCTGAACACGCAGCTCAGGACACCCAGTCCTCACCGTATTCCCCTTGAGCTAAGGTCACACAGACCTCGCCCAATCACTCTGGTAAGTCTTCAAGGTAGACTCCCAAACCTTCACAGACTTCGTTCACTAGCGATCCACAATGTCTCTTGGATGCTCAGAACGCGACGCCTAACAGGCTGGAGGATTCACAGTCCTCAAGTGTAATAAGTCTTCAGATCACACAGACAAGAAGACTTAAGTGATGCCTAATTCTCTTTGGCTCTGGGTGGTTAGGGCTTTATCCTCGCAAGGAATTCTCTCTCAAAGGCTTCAAGGTGGGTTGCTCTCAAACGACAAAAGCCGTACACTAATTCTGAGCCGCCAACCGTTTATGGTTGTAGGGGTTGGGCTATTTATAACCACTAGGCAACCCGACCTGATTTGTCCGAAATGACCCTGGGTCACTAAGGAACTGACACGTGTTCCAACGGTCAGATTTCAAACTCACACGACAACTTTACTTGGGCTACAAGCAAAGCTGACTTGTCCGACTCTGGACAAGATTCGCTCTCATAGTCTTCACTCGAAGACATAGGTTTTGGTTAAGCATCACTTCAGTCATTCTGAATGGTTCTCTTGGACCCCACTTAACAGTACGGTGGTTCCTATGACTCAACAAAGAAGAAGAAAAAGAACTACGAAAGATCTAAGTCTTCGAGCTCCATAGGCTTCATGCGATGTCTTCTCTTGTCATAGTCTTCAATGTGAATATCTTCATATACCACCTTTGACTTCAATGTCTTCATACATTTTTAGGGGTCATCTCTGGTAGGAAAACCGAATCAATGAGGGACTTCTTCCTGTGTTATCCTGCAATTCTCACAAACACATTAGTCCCTCAACTAGGTTTGTCGTCAATACTCCAAAACCAACTAGGGGTGGCACTAGATGCACTTATAGGAACCCTAGGAAAGAGGGTATTACCTTCAAAAGGAAACTCAATGCTGATGGGACCTACTGGAAACCTGAGCAGTATCCCAAAACCTAACGGGTTGCTGCAAAGGGACCTTCAGTGGATCCATCTACTTTATCTGGCTTTACGTGTGAATCTTCATATTCTTCTGATGAGTCATTTGACTCCAACTATAAACTATTCAAAAATTAGAATGGTGAAGTATTTGCTAGATATGTTGGCACTAACTGCAGGAATAGTCCCCCTATGAAGAGAGTCTGGGTTCCCAAAAGGTGCCTTGAAAGTCTTCAGGTGAATGTCATCATGACTCCACCTGTGAAGAAAAGGAACCCCAGATCAAATTATTCATATGGACCAAATTCTTCATATGGATCCAAGT
Source organism: Triticum urartu (assembly GCF_003073215.2). Classification (NCBI taxonomy): domain Eukaryota; kingdom Viridiplantae; phylum Streptophyta; class Magnoliopsida; order Poales; family Poaceae; genus Triticum; species Triticum urartu. The sequence continues at coordinate 96,385,495 of NC_053022.1, read as the reverse complement.
CCTCATTTGGACCAAATTCCTCACATGGATCAAATGCTTCATATGAACATCATCGTGCTAACACTTCTGTTTCGCAGGGAAGATCTAAGGGCTATGAATATATGCATTATTCTTCAAACCATTATGTTCATAAGTCCTCGAAGAATTTCTCTACTTATTCATATGCTTATTCTAACCCCTCTTATGTGAAACGAAGTGTATTGGCTTCCATGCCACCTTTCTCTTATGGAGCTCGCAGAATGATGAACTCTTTGCCACCCCTCCAGATGTGGGTGGTGAAGAAAAATAATTAATCTCTTATGCAGGGTCAGGTCTCCAGGCGAACTTAAACGTATGAAGAATTTGCTGGAGACCTGAATATGCTTGAAAGGATGCAAGCTAATTGTGAAGAAATAAATTTTCATTTCACACATCCTCATATTGCTATATCTGTTCTATTGCACGATGAAATTGATCTGATGAATTTGATGTCATATTCTTCACTACTAAAGTATATGAGTTCGTAGGATGCACTAATTCATCTGTAGGATGATCAACCCAAAGCCACTGAGTGGGTCCTTGACAGTGGATGTACAAATCACATGACTGGTGACATGAACTTATTGACGGAAACTGCTTTATCTCCATCGCATCTGAAGCATATCACCTACGCAGACAAAGGCAAAAGCATGGTATTGGTTCTAGGTAAGGTTGCGATCTCAAAGGATCGACACATGGACAAATTCATGCTTGTCGAGTCCTTAGGGTTCAACCACATGACTGTCTCAATGCTTTATGATCTTGATATGGTTGTTGTCTTTGGCAAGTATCATTGTGTTGTGATCATGGAAGCTGACAATTCCAAAGTCTTCGAAGGCTTTAGGAGAGGAGACTTGTATATTGTTGATTTCTCTACAGGACCACAACCTGCTACATGTCTAGTTGCAAAAGCTTCAGAAGGCTGGCTATGGCATCGACGACTTGGTCATGCTGGCATGAGGATTGATAACCCACAAGTATAGGGGATCGCAACAGTTTTCGAGGGTAGAGTATTCAACCCAAATTTATTGATTCGACACAAGGGGAGCCAAAGAATATTCTCAAGTATTAGCAGCTCAGTTGTCAATTCAACCATACCTGGAAACTTAATATCTGCAGCAAGGTATTTAGTAGCAAAGTAATATGATAGTAGTGGTAACGGTAGCGAAAGGTAATGACAACAAAAGTAATGTTTTTGGTATTTTGTAGTGATGATAGTAATAGCAACGGAAAAGTAAATAAGCGAGGAACAATATATGGAAAGCTCATAGGCAATGGATCGGTGATAGAGAATTATGCCGGATGTGGTTCATCATGTAACAGTCATAACCTAGGGTGACACAGAACTAGCTCCAATTCATCAATGTAATGTAGGCATGTATTCCGAATATAGTCATACGTGCTTATGGAAAAGAACCTGCATGACATCTTTTGTCCTACCCTCCCGTGGCAGCGGGGTCCTAATGGAAACTAAGGGATATTAAGGCCTCCTTTTAATAGAGCACCGGACCAAAGTATTAACACATAGTGAATACATGAACTCCTCAAACTACGGTCATCACTGGTAAGTATCCCGATTATTGTCACTTCGGGGTTAACGGATCATAACACATAATAGGTGACTATAGACTTGCAAGATAGGATCAAGAACTCTCATATATTGATGAAAACATAATAGGTTCAGATCTGAAATCATGGCACTCGGGCCCTAGTGACAAGCATTAAGCATAGCAAAGTCATAGCAACATCAATCTCAGAACATAGTGGATACTAGGGATCAAACCCTAACAAAACTAACTCGATTACATGATAAATCTCATCCAACTCATCACCGTCCAGCAAGCCTATGATGGAATTACTCACGCACGGCGGTGAGCATCATGAAATTGGTGATGGAGGAAGGTTGATGATGACGATGGCGGCGGATTCCCCTCTCCGGAGCCCCAAACGGACTCCAGATCAGCCCTCCCGAGAGGTTTTAGGGCTTGGCGGCGGCCCCCCTATTATGTTTGGAAAAGTTAGAGTCCAAATCATGCAAGTTAGAGTCCAAAACAAGGGCAAAAGTGTTTCCAAAACTCACGGATACTTCCAAACAGTTCCAGGTGCCGATGATACTAGTGCAGATGACGCAACCGAGCTCAAGTGGGAGCTCGAAGAAGATCTTGATCGTTGTTTTGTGTCTTTTCCGGTCGATCAGTAGTGGAGCCCAGTTGGGACGATCGGGGATCTAGCATTTGGGGTTGTCCTCTTTAATTTTGTTTCCGTAGTCGGGCCTTGATTGTACTCTGGATGATGTATGTTTAACTTGTTATCTGTGTGAAGTGGCGATTGTACGCCAACTCTTTATCCCTTTCTTATTCAGTACATGGGATTGTGTGAAGATTACCCCACTTGCAACTAAACCACCATGCGGTTATGCCTTTAAGTCTTGCCTCAACACGTGGGAGATATAGCCGCATCGTGGGTGTTAAATACCCCCTGGGCGCGCCCCCTGTCTCGTGGGCCCCCTGACGCTCCACCGACCTCAACTCCAACTCCATATATGCACGTTCGGGGAGAAAGAAATCAGAGAGAAGGATTCGTCGCATTTTATGATATAGAGCCGCCGCCAAGCCCTAATCTCTCTCGGGAGGGCTGATCTGGTGTCCGTTTAGGGCTCCGGAGAGGGGAATCCGTTGCCATCGTCATCATCAACCTTCCTCCATCACTAATTTCATGATACTCATCACCGTGCGTGAGTAATTCCATCGTAGGCTTGCTGGACGGTGATGGGTTGGATGAGATTTATCATGTAATCGAGTTAGTTTTGTTAGGGTTTGATCCCTAGTATCCACTATGTTCTGAGATTGATGTTGCTATGACTTTGCTATGCTTAATGCTTGTCACTAGGGCCCGAGTGCCATGATGTCAGATCTGAACCTATTATGTTTTCATGAATATATGTGAGTTCTTGATCCTATCTTGCAAGTCTATAGTCACCTATTATGTGTTATGATCCGTTAACCCTGAAGTGGCAATAATCGGGATACTTACCGGTGATGACCGTAGTTTGTGGAGTTCATGTATTCACTAAGTGTTAATGCTTTGGTCTGGTACTCTATTAAAAGGAGGCCTTAATATCCCTTAGTTTCCAATAGGACCCCGCTGCCATGGGAGGGTAGGACAAAAGATGGCATGCAAGTTCTTTTCCATAAGCACGTATGACTATATTCGGAATACATGCCTACATTACATTGATGAACTGGAGCTAGTTCTGTGTCACCTTATGTTATAACTATTGCATGAGGAATCGCATCCGACATAATTATCCATCACTGATCCATTGCCTACGAGCTTTTCACATATTGTTCTTCGCTTATTTACTTTTTCGTTGCTACTGTTACAATCACTATAAAACCAAAACTATTAATTTTGCTACCGTTACTGCTACTATCATATTACTTTGCTACTAAATACTTTGCTGCAGATATTAAGTTTCCAGGTGTGGTTGAATTGACAACTCAGCTACTAATACTTGAGAATATTCTTTGGCTCCCCTTGTGTCGAATCAATAAATTTGGGTTGAATACTCTACCCTCGAAAGCTGTTGTGATCCCCTATACTTGTGGGTTATCAAGACTATTTTCTGGCACCGTTGCCGGGGAGCATAGCTCTATTCTTTGAGTCACTTGGGATTTATATCTGCTGATCACTATGAAGAACTTGAAAGATAAAAGAACCAAGATTTTTCCCTCAACTACGAGGGGAGGTAAGGAACTGCTATCTAGCTCTACACTTGATTCACCTTCTGTTTTGAGTAAACTTGCAACACCTACTCCTGCTATTCATTCTCATATGTCGCATGTTATTGATGATGCCACTTCTGCTCTGCATGATACTTATGATGAAACTACTTCTATGCTTGATAATACTATGCCACTAGGTGAATTTCTTGATGAACAACTTGCTAGGGTTAGAGAGAATGAAATTATTGAAACTGATAATATTGATGAAAGTGATGATGAAGATTCTCCACCTAGATATGAATTGCCTGTTGTGCCTGAGGGTTATGTTATGGATGAAGAAACTGCTAGAGACTTCCTAGCTTGCAATGATAGATATGATCTTAAGAAATTATTAGTTAAGCTTAAAGAAAAGTCTTTGAATGCTAGAATGAAATAAGACCCTGCTTTTGCTACTTCACCTATCTTTATTTCCGATAAGGATTATGATTTCTCTGTCGACCCTGAGTTAATTACTTTGGTTGAATCTGATCCTTTTTATGGCTATGAATCTGGAACTGTTGTGGCACATCTTACTAAATTAAATGATACTAGTCGGCAACCCGTGCGGATGTACGGGCTAGCTAATTCATACACATACCACATTTCAATAAATATGTGACCACCTTCATTATGTGCGTAATAAAAGAACTATTTTAAGTATTTGATACATATTCGAAAATATATTGGGGATACACATTTCAAATTAAATACCAGTTTGAATGGGGCATTAAGATCTTATTTAGGATCGCAAAAGCCTTTTTTGGGATGGTGTCCTTTTGGATCCTGGGTGTCTTCCAGGCTATCAAGGTAGGATAGAGCAAATAAAGCATAGTAATGGAAAGGGTATCAATTGCTTGCATGATCTGATAGAACTAAAACTTCACTTGGAGTCAGGGGACTCTAGACAGATAAATGAATAACATTTCTCCAAAGAATTTGAAAAATTCATGTGCGGGCCAAAGTGTTGAAAATCACTATATTTTCCATGAAAGGATCACTCTACCTACTAAGTCCTTTCATGGGGTGAATTTGGATGAATCATTTTAAGTTTATTGGAAAACAATATGCCCAGTACAAACTCTAACCGAGAGGGGACATTTAATAGTAAGAACTACTGTGATGTTTCCGAGACTAACAAATACTCCCTCTGTTCCCATACATATTGGTTGTAATAACGTCTTACATTATGGGACGGTGGGAGTAGAAAGCTGTGATGCCCCCGATTTAATCATACACTAATCATACACGCAAACGTGTACGATCAAGATCAGGGACTCACGGGAAGATATCACAACACAACTCTACAAATAAAATAAGTCATACAAGCATCATATTACAAGCCTGGGGCCTCGAGGGCTCGAATACAAGAGCTCGATCATAGACGAGTCAGCGGAAGCAACAATATCTGAGTACAGACATAAGTTAAACAAGTTTGCCTTAAGAAGGCTAGCACAAACTAGGATACAGATCGAAAGAGGCGCAGGCCTCCTGCCTGGGATCCTCCTAAACTACTCCTGGTCGCCGTCAGCGAGCTGCATGTAGTAATAGGCACCTCCCGAGTAGTAGTAGTCGTCATCGACAATGGCATCTGGCTCCTGGGCTCCATCGTCTGGTTGCAGCAATCGGATATAGGAAAGGGGAAAAGGGGAAGAAAAGCAACCGTGAGTACTCATCCAAAGTACTCGCAAGCAAGGAGCTACACTACATATGTATGGATTGGTATCAAATGGAATAAGGGTATCATATGTGGACTGAACTGCAGAATGCTTGAATAAGAGGGGGATAGCTAGTCCTTTCGAAGACTACGCTTCTGGTAACCTTCATCTTGCAGCAGGAGAAGAGAGTAGATGGTAAGTTCACCAAGTATCATCACATAGCATAATCCTAACCGATGATTCTCCCCTCGTCGCCCTGTGAGAGAGCGACCACCGGTTGTATCTGGCACTTGGAAGGGTGTGTTTTATTAAGTATCCGGTTCTAGTTTTCATAAGGTCAAGGTACAACTCCAAGTCGTCCTGTTACCGAAGATCACGGCTATTCGAATAGATTAACTTCCCTGCAGGGGTGCACCACATAACCCAACACGCTTGATCCCATTTGGCCGGACACACTTTCCTGGGTCATGTCCGGCCTCGGAAGATCAACACGTCGCAGCCCTACCTAGGCACAACAGAGAGGTCAGCACGCCGGTCTAAATCCTATGGCGCAGGGGTCTGGGCCCATCGCCCATTGCACACCTGCACGTTGCGAGGGCGGCCGGAAGCAGACCTAGCCTAGCAGGCGTTCCAGTCCAATCCGGGGCGCGCCGCTCAGTCGCTGACGTCACGAAGGCTTCGGCTGATACCACGACGTCGAGTGCCCATAACTGTCCCCGCGTAGATGGTTAGTGCGTATAGGCCAGTGGCCAGACTCAAATCAAATACCAAGATCTCGTTAAACGTGTTAAGTATCCGCGAACGCCGACCAGGGCCAGGCCCACCTCTCTCCTAGGTGGTCTCAACCTTCCCTGTCGCTCCGCCACAAAGTAACAGTCGGGGGCCGTCGGGAACCCAGGCCCACCTCTACCGGGATGGAGCCACCTGCCCCTTCAGCCCCCCATCTCCGAACAGTATCATAAGTAATGTAACAGTATAAGTATATAGCATATGCCCGTGATCACCTCCCGAAGTGATCACGGCCCAATAGTATAGCATGGCAGACGGACAAGAATGTAGGGCCACTGATGGTAAACTAGCATCCTATACTAAGCATTTAGGATTGCATGTAAGGTATCAACAGTTGTAGCAACAATGACAGGCTATGCAACAAAATAGGATTAATGGAAAGCAGTAACATGCTACACTACTCTAATGCAAGCAGTATAGAGGAGAGTAGGCCATATATGGTGATCAAGGTGGGGGCTTGCCTGGTTGCTCTGGCAAGAGAGAGTGGTCGTCAACACCGTAGTCGTACTGGGTAGCAGCAGCGTCGGTCTTGGTGTCTAGCGAGAGAAGAGGGGAAGAAACAATAAACATAATGCAAACAAATGCATGAGGATGCATGACATGACAAAGCGTGATGTTAGGCGTGCCCTAGCGTGGTACAAGATGGTACCGGTGAAGGGGGAAAACATCCGGGAAGGTATTCCCGGTGTTTTACATTTTTGGACAGACAAACCGGAGGGGGAAAGTTGCGTGTTTGCTATGCTAGGGATGCGTGACGGACGAACGGGCTACGTATCCGGATTCATCTCGTCGTTCTGAGCAACTTTCATGTTGAAAATAATTTAATCCGAGTTACGGATTAAAAGATATGATTTTCTAAAGATTTTTTTAATTTCTGGAATTTAATTAATTATTTAAATTAATTCGAAAATGGATTTATGACATCAGCATGATGTCATGCTGACGTCAGCAGTCAACGGGGGTTAACTGGTCAGAGACACATGTTAATTATCCAAATTTAATTAATCTAATTAGAATTAATTATGGGTGGGCCCCACTGTCATTGACTAATTAATTTAATTAACTAACCGTTTAATTAGTCTAGTTATTTGATTAGTTTAATTAATCAAAATTAATTAAGCTAATTAATTCTTTAATTAATTAATTAATTAATTATTTTTAATTTTATTTTTATTATATATATTTTTTGTAAACGTTATGTGGGGCGTGGGCCCCGTTTGGCAGTGGCCCAAAGGGCCATCGCGGTTCGGGCTAATGGGCGCCGTGTGCAGGGGGGCTGCGGGCGCAACCTGTAGCCTGATTGGGCGCCTGCACAGGCCAGTGGAGGCGCCAGGCGCGGGTGGCCGTGGCCATGGCGAGGCCATGGACGGAGCGGTGCCGTGGTGAAGCGGGTGGCCACCGAAGGAGGGCGCCGGGGCCGTGGAGAGGTGCGGCCGGACCGAGCGGCGACTGGCCATGGCCAAGGCGGCACGGGCAGGGAAGAGGTGAGCCGGGCGCTGGCCGCGGTGACCGGTGGGCGAGGTCAGGGGCGGTGCATGTGGTCGCGGCGAGGGCGCGCGCGCGAGTGCGCGCGGGCAAGCAGGGGAGTGAGGGCGGCGGCTGCGGTGAGCGCATGCAGAGCGCGGGGTGCGGGCGTTCGGGCGTGACGAGCGAGACGGCGGTGCACGCGGCCCAGGCGTGGCGCGGGGAAGGAGGCAGCGGGCGGTGCGTAGGCGGGGCAAACGGGAGCAGCGGCGGGGGTCCTCACCGGAGATCGTGGGGTCTAGGCAACGGGCGCGGGGAGGTTCGGGGAGGTCGATGGGGACGACGCGGCAGAGCGGGAGGCAGTCCGGCGGGGGAGCGGCACGGTCGTCGCGAGCCCCGATCCGATCTGGATCGGGGGGAAGGGGGCGCGTCGGGGGGGGGGGGGTGGGGGGTGCGCTAGGGTTCCGCGGGGTGGGGGGGGGGTTATGCAGGGGGCGATTGGGCCGGCCTGAGGCCCGATGGCCTGCTGGGCCGACACCCAGTTGGGGGGCTTTCTTCCTTTACTCCTTTTGTTTTGTTTTCGTTTAGACCTTTCTTTTTATTTATTTTATTTCTTTACTGTTTTCACTTGAAGTTTCTTTTATGTTAGTTTTATAAAATACCAAATGAGCACCTGAATTAGTATTACTAATTAGTATACTGCCACAATTATTTTGGCACACTACTAAATTAGTTATATTATTATAACTTTATAAAGGGCATTTAATTAATTAATTTCCCCTCTGTTTTGGTTGTTTTAGTGCATTTAAATATTACAAGAAATGTTTGTTTCTCCACCAACATTACCTAGGGATTATGTGTCACATGCAGAACATTTTAGTTTTAATATTTGAAACTTTTGTTGTTTGCCTTTATTTTAAATTGGAATTCGAATCGGTTTTGAACTAACGCGAGTTTCACAACAGTAATCGAGGTGACATGGCATCATTAACGTGGAATTACTGTAGCCTAATTATCCGGACGTCACAAAAGCACACAAAGACCACGTGTTAAGCCATCTAATATATTGAGAACTTAGGTTAAAAGAAAGTCAAACATATAGTTAGGTGTTAGAAGAGTTAGACATGAGATGCTTGAAACAAAGACCCAACCATGTATTTGACAAGCACTTACTTAAACATGTATATTTGTACATCCATTTTCGAAAGAAAACTGTGTAAATAAGTGAATCTATAATATGTGCACCACAATATAAGAAACCGAACTATGCTAAAGAAACAAAATGACTAAAAGCAGAAGCAATTTGAATTAGACCTACAACTCGAACCACTTCATTCCTGACAATCTTAAATCCTCGAAGTGTATAAAATAAATGTCAAACTGATTAGTGAAACTTGAATCACATGTTCATTTTGAACAAAGAATAGGCATAGCCATTGGCGCCGTCATTGTTTGTGAAATTAGCGAAACATTATATCAGTGATAACACATAAATATCTTATTTGATAATCTTAAAGGAGCATGCAGTTCATAAGTAACCTCAAAATATGTAAAAGGAATCTCGAACCAAATATGAAAAGTTGCCTTATGAAATTGTGGTATACTGACCTTTTATGAAAAAAGGGGATAAAAGTATCAAAAATGTTTTGGAAATAGAAAATAAAAGGATGAATAGAGTATGTAAGAAATAAAATTGAAAACTAATGGTCCACGCTCCGCTATGCGTATTTGCGAATCATGTTCTAAATATCAATGTGTTCATAGTCATAATATTCTGCAGCGTTCTTGGACAGTCTATGCAATGTGGATAATATACATAGTTGCAAATGCTAAAAAGGTTAGAAATAACGATGGCACTAATAATAGAGGAATTATTGCTATATGTCTGTTAATACTAACCAACCCGAAACTATACAGAGCTAAACCTAAAGAATAGAGCTTAATCCATGCATGTTCCTTTCTAGCCTTGTAAGTTCCCAAAATTGTATACTTGATTTTTTTCATATATTCTACTTTCTGCCATGAAAACACGATGGAGTTTGGACATAACATTTTCTTAGATCAGGAATATATCAGAGAGCATTCAGTTTCTCGTCGATTATAAATAGGTTTTTTAGAAGTATTATTTTGTATATTCTCAAGTTAAGAGTTGTGGGATTGAGCATTTCCTTTTTAATTTATGTTCTTATTACTTGACCAATTCAAAATATATTTATTAGAAGATTAGCATCATTGCTTTTGTAATCAAATTTAGATTGAAAAGTTTACTATATCTGTAACACATTTGTATATAGAATATGTAGCCATGTATGTACATGATATCTTTGTGACCTATAATAATAAAACAAATCTCATGGAATTTCTGTATTTGATGATGTTTTCAGAAAAACACTTATTATCCTAGATATAAGTCGAATTTAAGATATAGACATAATGGTGCTGCTATTTTACTACACGGAGTAAATTAATTATAATTAATCTAATACCCATTTTTAAAAGTCTCTTCAACAAAATAGATCCCAATTTTTAGTCCGAAAAACTATTTCACCATAACTCAGTAAATATTGATTATTATCTTGAAACACAGAATATACACATACATAGAAATAAGTCTGCAATTACAGTTAGTATAACAAATCTATACAAAATAAATGTGATTAAGTATAAGAAATGTATACCTGGGCGACTTGCATCTTGAAGCAATTCATTCGGCCGGCACCCGGTGACCTACCAGAGGAGCTTGTTGGCAAAATCGATCAAGGTCGCCTCTTCTCATGTGCCTTGCCCTCGGCACTTCTGCTTTCATGGTCCGAGTCATAACTGATAACATGATATATCAATCGATTTATTCTACAAAAGGCAAGTTTCCTTGATGCTAAAGCACTATGTGCATACATGCTCATTTTATTTACAAATTTCCTAGAGGACAGCTTATAAGGAGTAGTAAGCAACACATTGGCCGGTGCAAAATCTGATCCTTTACGGAGAGTATCACTTATATACGATGGACGCTAACAATCAAAATTTCCAAGGTAGGGACACGGTCACAATAGCAGAAGATAGATTGGGTCATACCTCTTCTTTAGATCAATTCCAGCGGTTGATGGAACTGACGACGCGGCAATGCGGAGGATGAAGAAGAGCGCTGACCAAGTAAATTGTTGAACCCAACAGGCAGTAGCATGTACATGTGTTTCCGATAACATGATATGTCAATCGATTTGTTCTGCAATCGGCAAGCCTCCTTGATGCTAAAGCATTATATGTGTGTCCGTGCTCATTTTATTTACAAATTTCCTAGAGGGCCGCTTATAAGGAGTAGTAAGCAACACAATGGCCGGTGCAAAATCTGATCCTTTACGGAGAGTATCAACTATATATGATGGAAGATAACAATCAAAATTTTCAAGGTTTGGAGGGACACGGTCACAATAGCAGAAGATGGAGTGGATCATACCTCTTCTTTAGATCGATTCCAGCTGTTGATGGAATTTTCGCTGATGGCCTGAAGAAAAGACGACGCGGCAAGGCGGAGGATGAAGAAGAGCGCTGATGAAGTAAATTGCTGAACGTGTGTTTCCGATAACATGATATGTCAATCGATTTATTCTGCAATCAGCAAGCCTCCTTGATGCTAAAGCACTATATGTGTGTCCGTGCTCATTTTATTTACAAATTTCCTAGAGGGCCGCTTATAAGGAGTAGTAAGCAACACAATGGCCGGTGCAAAATCTGATTGTTTACGGAGAGTATCACCTATATATGATGGAAGATAACAATAAAAAAATTAAGGTTTGGAGGGACACGATCACAACAGCAGAAGATGGATTGGGTCATACCTCTTCTTTAGATCTTTTCAAGCGGTTGATGGAATTTTTTTGATGGCCTGAAGAACAGACGACGCGGTGATGCGGAGGATGAAGAAGAGCGCTGACCAAGTAAATTGATGAACCCAACTGGCTGTAGCATGTTCGTGTGCTTCGGGCATATCAAAAGCTAGCTAGCCTTGCACATAATCAATCTGGCAGCCTGACTCCAAACCTAGACCGTGTACTTATATGTTTAATTGGCATCAAATCAAGTTGTATGTTGCGCTGGTGCCGTGCAGCCGCATGCGCAGTTCTGATTGGAGGCCATCCAAATCCAATCCAACCACTCCATCATGCAATCACGCTTGCTCTCATTGGGAGAGGCGGGCATGCAGTCCCACACGTGAGGCCGTCCAGTCCGGGCTGCACATCTGCCTCATGGAGCTTCCAAGTTGAGGATACCATGAAAGAGAACAACGTTAGTCTTTCTTGAGGACCTTTTCGTGCTTCGATGGAACAATTCTTTAAAGAGGATTTTTTGGCACGGGTATTAGAGATCGGTAAAAACTGACCATAATAAGTTGGTCCCAACAAATCAACGGAGTCTAATTAAATCAATGGTTGGTATTTTCTGATTAACACAACTCAGTATGACAACACCGAAATCTGAATAATGGATGGGATCAGTTCTACTTGAAATCATAAGCACGAAAAACACTAATTGTGTACCTGGGAGGCAAGGTTATGTAGTGATTACTGAAGATTGTCTGATGAAAGTGACAAAAGCTGGCAGTGTCCTTGAGGATGAGAGAGAGAGAGGGATTTGCTGCTAGATCTAACACAACGTTGATGATCAGAAGGACATGAGAAAGACTATTGCGTGAGCGAGGGAGGAGATGCCTACGGGGAGGAGACCGCATGGGGGTTATGTCCATGGAGGAATAGAAAGCATTTGAGTAATTACGTATAGGTTAGGTCACCTACATGTGCGGGCTGTGTTGGTGTTTTTTTACACAATCAATTCGTGTGAGAGATGGTTAGCTTTTGTATTAGATCTTAACATATTTAAGATTTGCTAAAAAAACAGATTTAAGATCTCATGGTATCTGTTTTTTTTTCTTTTGTTTGAAAAGAGTATTTTTCTGGATGAGGACTCTATGATTAAATCTAAACCGTAATAATTCGGTCCCACCAGATGAACGGCTCTAAAATCTAATTAACGTGGTAATTTCTTGGGAGTCTGTAATTAGTATAGGTATAGATATAGATAGCCACCCTGTTCATTAATGATGAGAAAATTCGCTATTACTTTATCCTTAAGTTGTTTTCGTTCTCATTAAATGGTGATGCTAAAACATGGTTTAATTCTCTTGATCCTGGTTGTGTGCGTAGTCCCCAGGATATGATTTATTACTTCTCTGCTAAATATTTCCCCGCTCATAAGAAACAAGCTGCCTTAAGGAAAATATATAATTTTGTGCAAATTGAAGAAGAGAGTCTCCCACAAGCTTGGGGGAGGCTTCTCCGATTACTTAATGCTTTGCCTGATCATCCTCTCAAGAAAAATGAAATACTTGATATCTTTTATAATGGACTAACCGATGCTTCCAGAGACCACCTGGATAGTTGTGCTGGTTGTGTTTCCAGGGAAAGAATTGTTGATCAAGCTTAATTGCTATTGGATAATATGTTGAGTAATGAAAATGATTGGACACTTACTGAACCAACTCCTAAGCCAACTCCGAAGAAAAGGGGTATTCTATTTCTCAGTCCTGAACATATGCAAGAGGCAAAGAAATCTATGAAAGAAAAAGGTATTAAAGCTAAAGATGTTAAGAATTTACCACCCATTGAAGAAATACATGGTTTTGATAACCCGACACAGGTAGTAAAGGTAAATTCTCTCTATAGATTTGATGAAGGTAATATTCCTCGTTATAAGTCTGCTAGCCAATGCTTAGATGAGTTTTATAAATTTATTGTTAAACAAGAAAACTTCAATGCTTATGTTGATAGACAATTGAAACGCAATGCTGATATGCTTGAACACTTGAGTGATTATATGTCTAGAGTTAAATGTGAACTTAAACTCATTAGTAAACATGCTTCTATGGTTACCCCTCAAGTAGAACAAGTACTTAAAGCTCAGAATGATTTGCTCAATGAATTAAATAATAAGAAAAATGGTAATGCTGTTAGAGTTATGACTAGAGGGGGTAAAATGACTCAGGAATCTTTGTATCCTGAGGGACACCCTAAGAGAATTGAGTAAGATTCTCAGAGAATTAATGTTGATGTACCTAGTTCTTCTAAGAAGAAGAAAAAGAAAAATGATAGCACTTTGCATGCTCCTAGTGAACCTGTCATTGACACACCTGAGAATCCCAATGATATTTCTATTTCTGATGCTGAAACACAATCTGGTAATGAATATGAACCTAGTAATAATGTTAATGATGATGTTCATGTTGATGCTCAACCTAGTAATGATAATGATGTAGAGATTGAACCTGCTGTTGATCTTGATAACCCACAATCAAAGAATCAACGTTATGATAAGAGAGACTTCGTTGCTAGGAAACACGGTAAAGAAAGAGAACCATGGGTTCAGAAACCCATGCCTTTTCCTCCTAAACCATCCAATAAAAAGGATGATGTGGATTTTGAGTGCTTTGCTGAAATGATTAGACCTATCTTTTTGCGTATGCGTTTGACTGATATGCTTAAAATGAATCCTTATGCTAAGTATATGAAAGATATTTTTACTAATAAACGAAAGTTACCGGAAGCTAAAATTTCGACCATGCTTGCTAATTACACTTTTAAGGGTGGAATACCAAAGAAACTTGGAGATCCAGGAGTACCAACTATACCATGCTCCATTAAAAGAAACTATGTTAAAACTGCTTTATGTGAACTTGGAGCCGGTGTTAGTGTTATGCCTCTCTCTTTATATCGTAGACTTGATTTGAATAAGTTGACACCTACTGAAATATCATTACAAATGGTTGATAAATCAACCGCTATACCTGTCGGTATCTGTGAGGATGTGCTTCTTGTGGTTGCAAACGTTACTATTTTAACAGACTTTGTTATTCTTGATATTCTCGAGGACGATAGTATGTCTATTATTCTTGGTAGACCCTTTTTGAATACTGCAGGGGCTGTTATTGATTGCAACAAAGGCAATGTCACTTTTCATGTTAATGGTAATGAGCATACGTACACTTTCCGAGGAAACAACCTCAAGTCCAAAGTATCAATTCTATTGGAAAAATTTCAACAATTACTATTGGAGGTTTTGAATTTCCTCTCCCTACTGTCAAGAAGAAATATGATATTCTTATTGTTGGAGACGTGCATATCCCCGTTGAGGTAACCTAGTGTTATTCGAAATTTCTCCGGTTTCATGCGATTCGGAATGAGTTTGTTAACAAGACTTGATCAACCTTGTTAGTGGATTCCTTTTGATGAGCATGAGATGGATGAAGTTAGAAAGCACAACTCTCTGTACCTTCCTTTTACTTTCTGTTATTTAGTTTAAATAAAGCAAAATAGTATTTTTTGTCTGTTTTCTGAATTATCCTTGCAATAAAAAATACCCCAAAAATAAAAGTTCTCCAAATGCCCTGAAAATTCAATATGATTTTTTCTGAAATATTTAAGAATTATTGGCACTGAGAACACACCAGGGGGCCTCACCATGTGCCCACGAGGGTGGAGGGCGCGCCCTACCCCCGGGCGCGCCCCCTGCCTCGTGGACCCCATGTGGGTCCCCTCCACTTATTCTTGCACCCACACACTTCGTCTTCCTCTAGAAAAAATCACCCACCAGCTCAAACCCGAGTTCTAGCTCATCTTGCTGCCATTTTCGATCTCCTTGCTCAAAGCTCCATTCACAAAACTGCTTTGGGGGATTGTTCTTCGATATGTGACTCCTCCAATGGTCCAATTAGTTTTTGTTCTAGTGCTTTATTTATTGCAAATTTTTGCTGCTTAGGTGACCCTGTTCTTGAGCTTGCATGTAGAATTTATGAGGTCAAAAGTAGTTTTAATGCACGACATGGCCTCTATGCACTTGTAGGAGTAGTTGCTATCAATCTTGTTGATTTTGGTTCACTTTTATTTTTAAGTTACTAAAAATTTCAGAAATTTTCAAAATAAGATGAAGAGATTTTTGAGGGGCTCTTCGAGCCGAAGCTCGAAGGATAAGCAAAGTGAAGAAAATAAGAAGCCCAAATATAATCTCCCTCGAACTACGGAGGTTCGGCCGTGTGAATGGCCTTGTGATGAGTTCTTGAGAGAAGCCGAGATTTATGAAGATTTTTATTATTTGGCTGAGGGCCTCACCAACTTCCTCCATGACCAGTGTGAACTGTATCTCCTACTCACCAATATTTTGTGCAAAATTTTCATTTCCATGCTAGGAGATCGCCACCTTCGGTGGAATTTTGTTTATATGATGAGCATAAGGAGATGTCACTTTATGAGTTTTGCCGGATTTGTAGGATACCCTTTGAGGGCAGCATAGAGGAACCATATCGTAATGATGTGGAGAGATATGATTGCTGTAGGGGAAACGAGGAAAGTTTTTCGATGCAAGGATCACTTGCATACATTTTCCTGTTCTACGATACTTCGCAATATTTACTAGTAGATGCTTAATTGGTCGCGGGAACCGTGGAAATCTTAGTGCCCCTGATATTGTTATTTTGCGCCATGCTTTGTTTCGTGATACCACTTTTAGTTTAGGCGCTATTGTTGCTAAACGGTTAAATCTGAACCGTACAAAGGGTCCCGTCTTGGGAGGCATCTTCGCCTCGCGCCTTGCTGCACACTTTAACATACCTATTAGGCATTATGAGAAAGTGGAAAAGTTGTTGCCTCATATTTTTCTAGATTATAAGAGTATGGTAGCACATGATTTTATTGTTAAGAATAAGAAGAAGTTGTTTAACTATGGACTTATATTTGATAAAGACTACTTTGATACTATTACCTTGCATGCTCCTTCTTTATTCAACATATTTTCACGCATGTACCTTGTTCTGCCGGAGGCCATCCATGCCTACCGAAGCCTGACATCAGCCCCAGAGCCTGAGCCGGAGCCACCACTTGAACCTCATCGTCAGTCGTTTATCAGTGGGATCCGGAGGAGATCGCTAACCAGTGGCACCCTGAGGATCCTCCTCGGTACACCGGAGGGGGCAGCTTCAATCCGTGGGCATAGACCAACTTAGGCCAAAAGCCTAAGCTTGGGGGAGTACGTATTTCTCACTTACATTACATTAATGTTCACACACTCATGCCAGTTGTCGGTGCTCATACTTTTTCATTGTATCATCCATGCTAGTTTATTCTCTTTTTAAGATTTCTTCTTGTGTGTTTGAAAACCCTTAAGAAAAACCAAAAAAAATAGTTGTAACTTTTAGCTAGTTTACTTTCCATGCCTGTAGTAGTAATTAAAAGAAAACCCAAAAAGATTTCTCGTTCTTCTTTTGTTTGTTGGGAGCTTTCCCGTGTAAATAGTTTTGTTTCTTTTCTTTTCTTTGGGGGTCGAGAGGAGAAGACCATGATGAAAATGTTGAAGTGGCTCTCATATGCATTATTGTTGATCTAGAAAAGAGTCCAAAGCACGTGCACTATTATTATTATCCACACTATTCAGTTGTGCAAGTGAAAGGCAATAATGACGATATATGATGGACTGATTGAGATGAGAGAAGCTGGTATGAACTCAACCTCTCTTGTTTTTGTAAATATGATTAGTTCATCGTTCCTGATTCAGCCTATTATGAATGAAACATGTTTGCAATGACAATTAGATATTATAGTTGCTCATGCCATGCTTAAGTAGCTAGGAGTTTATAATGGTTTACCTTGCGTGCCAACATGCTATTAAAATGGTTGTGATATGGTATGATAGGGTGTTATCCTCCTTTGAACGATCCGAGTGTCTTGACTTGGTACATGTTCACGCATGGAGTTGAAACAAAATCAACATAGCCTCTACAATATTTATGTTCATGGTGAATTATATCCTACTCATGCTTGCATTCAGTGTTGATTAATTTTAATGCATGTTCATGACTGTTGTCGCTCTGTAGCTGGTCGCTTCCCAGTCTCTTTCTAGCCTTCACTTGTACTAAGCGGGAATACTGCTTGTGCATCCAACTCCATAAACCCCAAAAGTTATTCCATATGAGTCCACCATACCTTCCTATATGCGGTATCTACCTGCCGTTCCAAGTAAATTTGTATGTGCCAAACTCTAAACCTTCAAATGAAATTCTGTTTTGTATGCTCGAATAGCTCATGTATCAACTAGGGCTGTGTGACGCCCTCGATTCAATCGTACACTAATCATACAAACAAATGTGTATGATCAAGATTAAGGACTCACGGGAAGATATCACAACACAACTCTAGACACAAATTAAAATAATACAAGCTTTATATTACAAGCCATGGGCCTCGAGGGCTCGAATACATAAGCTCGAAAACACAAGAGTCAGCGGAAGCGGAAGCAACACTATCTGAGAACAGACATAAGTTAGACAAGTTTGCCTTAAGAAGGCTAGAACAAAAGCATCTACGATCGAAAAGGCAAGGCCTCCTGCCTGGGAGCCTCCTAACTACTCCTGGTCGTCAGCGGCCGTCACGTAGTAGTAGGCACCCCCGAGGTAGCAGTAGTCATCAGTGGTGTCATCTGGCTCCTGGGATCCGTCATCTGGTTGCAACAATCGGGTATGGGAGAAAAAGAGGTAGCAAAGCAATCGTGAGTACTCATCCAAAGTACTCGCAAGACTTACATCAGATCTAAACTAAGTATGCATCTGTATCAAAGGAAATGGGCTGTATCTGTGGACTAAACTGCAGAATGCCAGAAGAGAAGGGGAAAGCCTAGCCTATCGAAGACTAGCGTCTTCAAGCATCTTCAAGCATCTTGCAGCATATAGAAGAGTACAGATCAACATAATGTAAATTAGTAGTGTTATCAACCTCGGCCAGAGATCCTTTCTCGACTCCCTACGAGAAAGCAATTCTAGAGCCATACTATCCAATTCTCATATCCATTCATTTCTCATCACAAGTATCTAGTTCTAGTTGTATCGATCGGGATACAACTCCAAGTGTCCGTTACCGTAGGACAGGCTATCAATAGATGTTTTCTTCCCTACAGGGGTTTACCAACTTACCAACCACGCTCGATTAACTCCGGCCGGACACACTTTCCTGGGTCATGCCCGACCTCGGCCAAACAATACGCCGCAACCCGACCTAGGCTTAATAGAGAGGTCAAGCACGCCGGACTAAACCTATGCCCCAGGGGTCTTGGGCCATCGCCCGAGGAACTCCTGCACGTTGCGTGGGCGGCCGGTGAGCATACCTAGCTACCTCCTTCAAAAGGCAGGTGCTTACCAGTCCAACCCGGCGCGCGCCGCTCAATCGCTGACGTCTAATAAGCTTCGGTTGATGCATACGACTCCGAACACCCATACAATTCCCACATGATGGTTAGTGCTATTAGGACAGAGGCCCCTCGGATCAAATATCCAAATCATAGTGGATTAGGAACGCGCGGTAACAAGCAGAGACTCACGAAAGATGTGACCCCGTCGCCCCGTCTCGAGTACTTGCGGCAAGGGCTAAGAATGCCCGGCCACGCCTCGTAAGTATCTCGCAGGCACCTTCCAGGTCAACCCGTCTCCACATCACTCGCGGGTACCCCTCAGGGTCGACCCACCTATCCAAGTAACAATTGTAAAGTCCAAGTATCTGTGTGTGCAAACATCAAGGGGAAACCCCGAGGAATCACCCCCGGTAAATTCCACTCGATGTAATCATCAAGGTGAACGTAAGAGGATCCACCCTCGAGGTTCACACTTGAGGGGTTGCACGATAGAGCCGTATCGGAAGTGGTTAAGGAGGAAATCACCCTCGATGACCACGACTGTTTAGCTACACTACAGAGGTCTCATCAGGAGTGATGTATGAGGTTCCACCCTTGGCACTCGATGGTAACTCTGCAGAGTCGTTCAACTAGGGGGGGGTGATGTGCGGTGTCGGGGCCTGGACGTCGATCATGTTGATCGATTCATCAAACATAAAGCGAGGCAACTGGGACAAGGTGGGGGTCACTGATGGAACACTAACCAACCTATACTAAGTAGTTTAGGATAAGCAGGTACGGTATGAAAGCAGGTAACAACAATAGGCTATGCATCCGAGTAGGATCATACAGAAAGCAGTAGCAGTTATAATGCAAGCATGAGAGGGAAAGAAATGGGCGATATCGGAATGCTCAAGGGGGGTTTGCTTTCCTGGTTGCTCTGGCAAGGAGGGGTCCTCGTCGACGTAGTCGATCACAGGGGCAACATCGGTCTCGGGGTCTACCGGAGAGAAGAGGGGGAAGAAACAGTAAATATAAAGCAACATAGCACCACAAAGCATAACATGGCAATAAGATGTGCCGGGTGTGACCTAACGTATGGCTACACGATATAGGCGAAGGGGGAAATCAACCGGGAATGAAATCCCGGTTCCGGACCTATGTCAGACAGATGACTGGAGGGGGAAAGTTCCATGTTCAGCATGCTAGGGGCATGTGACAGATGAACGGACCACGTAATCGGATTCGTCTCGTCGTTCTGAGCAACTTCAATGTGGAAAACATTTTCATCCGAGTTACGGTTTAATTTCTATGAATTTCTAAAGATTTTCTTATTTTCTGGATTTATTTTATTTACAGTGACATCAGCAGGTCAACAGACGGCTGACCAGGTCAAACTTGACATGTGGGTCCAGCGGGACCCACATGTCAGCCTCTGTTATTTTAACAGGGGACTAAAACTAATCTAGCAGAGATAATTAGAGGTGTGGGCCCAAGTGTCAGTGTCTGATTAGAGTTTAACTAATTAGATTTTAATTTGAAACGTGATTAATTAGCCTAACTACTGGGGGACCCACACGTCAACGAGAGGGATGAACAGTGCCTCGCGTTGACTTTGGTCAACGCGGTCAAAAGGGCGCAGGGGCCCACTCGTCAGCGACCGTGGGTGGGTCCCATGCGGTGCCAGCTCAGCGGGGCCGGCGACTCACCGGCGGCGACGCCAGAACGCTGCGGAGGCCTCGGGAGGTGGTCGGATTTTGCCTACAGATGGCCGTTTCGAGCGCGGCGGGGCCCGTTCGAACGAGCAGACGACGACGAGTCGAAATGTGGTGGTGGCAGGGTCGGACTCGACCGGAATCATCGCCGGCGACAAGCCATGGCGGCGGTGGTGTTCGGGCCTCATTTGAAATGCGGCAGGAGCGGCCTAGGGGTGTGGTTGGGGCTGCGACTGGGCGCTGGGCGCATCCTGGAGCACGCCAGTGACTTGCGCTAGGGCTCGGGAGCGCGCACGACGCGCGGGCAGCGGCCATGGCGGGCGGCGGAGTTCACCTCCACGGGGACGGCGACAGAGTGCACTAGAGCGTGAAAGAGAGGGAAGGGAGCGATGCGGAGGCTCACCTAGCGGGCACACGGTGTCCCCGTGGATGCTTAGGAGCAGCACAACGTCGTCGGGGAAGAAGGGGATCGCCGGTGACCCGAGGAAGACGACTACGTGGTCGGCGATGCAGAGCTCCTCGACTCCTTCAAGTGGCTCCAGAAGATGCAGGAGTCCACGGCGATGCCGACTAGCACGTCCAGGACGCGTCGAAGGCACGGTGGCCACAGAGATGATGAAGATGCGGCGGTGATGGCGCTCGGAGGAGAGGGAGAGAGCGAGATAGAGTGGGGGAAGGAGCAGGTGGATCTGGGCAGTGAGGAGGCAAGTGGGGAGGGGAGACGGGGAAGCACGAGGCGTCGGGGGATCTTATCCCCTCGCCGACGACGCCGGTGAGCCGGTCCGGTGGGGCGCGCTCGGCCATGCCCCCTGTCGGTTGAACAGGGGAGGAACAGAGCGACCGGGGGATGTGGGCCGCCTAGGATGGGGGAGTTGGGCCGGTCTAGTTGGGCTAAGGCCCAAGGGAATTAGTGGGGGAGGGGGCCTTTCTCCTTCCTCTCCCTTTTCTCCTTTTTTTTCTTCTTTTTTTAAAGCTTTTCTGTTTTAGCTTTTTTTGGCCACATAGGCATTTTGCAAAAATGTTGGGTCACCACCAATATTACCAGGAGAATATTTTACACATGATGAACATTTTAGTTTTCATGTTTGAGCATTTTGAATTTCAATCATAGTTTGAAAATGAATTCAACTGGAATTTGAAAGAGAGAGGAGACAATGATGACCAAACACTTGTTTAGTAAAATGATTAACTTAACCCTAGGGGTTACTGTAGCATCATTACACCGGGGTGTTACAAATCTGCTCCTCTAAAAGAAATTCTCGTCCCGAGAATTAAGAGGTAGAAGGGAACAGGTCGGGGTAGTCAGCATGGAGGTTATCCTCACGTTCCCAGGTGGCTTCATCTTTAGAATGATTTGACCATTGCACCTTGAGAAACTTGGTAACCTTCTAGCGGGTTCGACGTTCAGCTTCTTCAAGAATGCGGATAGGATGCTCTTTGTATGTGAGATCGTCTTGAACTTCAATCAATTCTGGATCCACTTCATGTTCCGGATCCTTGAAGCATCGACGAAGTTGTGACACGTGGAAGACATCATGAACATGAGAGAACTGAGGTGGCAACTCCAGTTGATAAGCCACCAGTCCACGACGGGCAAGAATACGGAAGGGACCAATGTAGCGAGGAGCTAGCTTTCCCTTGACTCCAAATCGGTGAGTGCCTCTCAAATGAGTGACACGCAAATAAGCTTGCTCACCAGGTTGATAAGTTGAACCCCAGTGTTTTCGGTCATAGTTGCTCTTCTGACGGGACTGGGCTGCTTTGAGATTATACCGGACAATGCGAACCTGCTCTTCAGCTTGTTGAATAATGTCTGGACCAATGAGCGTCCGTTCCCCAGTTTCTGACCAATTCAGAGGGGTTCAGCACTTACGTCCATATAGCACTTCGAAGGGTGCCATCTTCAAGATGGCTTGATAACTGTTGTTATAAGAGAAATCCGCATAAGGGAGAGATTCTTCCCACTTCTTGCCGAAAGAAATAACACAAGCCCAAAGCATGTCTTCAAGAATTTGATTGACTCGCTAGACTTGGCCTTGGGATTGGGGATGATAAGCAGTGCTCCAGGTAATATGAGTTCCCATTGCTTCTTGGAAACTATCCCAGAACTTAGAAGTGAAAATACTGCCACGGTCTGAACTGATCTCCTTCGGTGTGCCGTGGAGTGACACAATTCGGGAGATATACAAGTTTGCTAATTGACTAGCAGTGATAGTCTCCTTGACTGGCAGAAAGTGAGCAACCTTCGAGAATTGGTCGATGACGACAAAGATAACATCGTTACCTTTCTAAGACTTGGGAAGGCCAGTGACAAAGTCCATGTGAATCTTATCCCATTTCCATTCAGGAATAGGGACAGGTTGCGGAAGTCCAGCCGGTTTCTGATGTTCTGCTTTGACGCGATGACAAACGTCACATTCTTCGATAAATCGAGCAATATCTTGCTTCATCTTGGACCACCAATACTTCTGACGAATGTCTAAGTACATCTTGGTACTTCCTGGATGAATAGAGAGAGGGGTTTCATGCGCTTCTTTCCTCACCTTCTCTGTCATAAGATCGAATCGGGGTACCACAATGCGATCTCTGAAGTATAAGGTTCCATCTTCACAAAGTGAAAAATCTCTGGATTTCTCTAAGGCAAGATCCTTTTTCATCAGATCAACATGAGCATCTTTGGCTTGAGCAGACTTAATTGCTTTTAGAAGCGTTGGTTCCAAGACAAGGTTATTCAGAGAACCCTGTGGAACTAGTTGAAGGTTCAGCTTGCATAGCTCTTCATAAAGGCGAGGCTGAGCTTTATGAACCATGTGGTTATTGCAATAAGACTTACGACTCAGGGCATCGGCCATTACATTAGCATTACCAGGGGTATAGGATATACCGCAGTTGTAGTCAGCAATAGCTTCCATCCATCGCTGCTGACAGAGGTTCAGATCTGGCTGAGTAAACAAATACTTCAGACTCTGGTGATCGGTGAAGATCTCGCAACGATTACCGAGAAGGTACCGTCGCCATAGCTTCAGTGCATAGATAACTGCAGCAAGCTCAAGGTCATGAACTGGGTAGTTCTCTTCATGAGTACGCACTTGACGAGAGGCATAAGCAATCACTCTGCGCTCTTGCATTAGGACACAGCCTAATCCTTGACGTGAAGCATCGCAATATATGACAAAGTCCTTGCGAGAATCAGGGGGGAAAGCACTGGGGCAGATGTCAGCTTGTCTTTGAGTGCCTGGAAACTTTCCTGACATTTGTCTGTCCAATCGAACTTAACGCCTTTGTGAAGCAGATTGGTCAGTGGCTTGGCGATCTTGGAGAAGTTCTTGACAAAGCGGCGACAATAGCTGGCTAGACCGAGAAAGCTTCTGACTTGCTTGACAGTCTTCGGAGGGGTCCAGTCAAGAATAGCCTGAACGCGCTCTGGGTTGACGGCAATACCGTCCTTGGAGATGACATGACCAAGGTAGGTGACTTCGGGTAACCAAAATTCGCACTTGGAATACTTGGCATAAAGTTGATGTTCTCGAAGCTTCTCTAGAACAAGTTGAAGATGTTGAACATGTTCTTCTTTGTTCTTTGAATATACCAGAATATCATCCAGATAGACTATGACGAACTTGTCGAGGTAATCCATGAATATGTAGTTCATCAGACAAGAGAAAGTGGCTGGAGCATTGGTCAAGCCAAAAGACATGACGGTGTACTCGTAAGAACCATAATGAGTGACGAATGCGGTCTTTGGAATATCCTATTCACGAACAAGGATCGGGTGGTAACCCAACCTCAAGTCGAGTTTAGAGAATATCGATGAACCAGTCAATTGATCATATAGATCATTGATCCGAGGAAGGGGATATTTGTTCTGAATTGTAGCTTGGTGGATAGGACGGTAGTCTTGAACCAAACAGTTCATTCCATCCTTATTCTTCACAAAGAGAGAAGGTGCTCCCCAAGCAGAGGAACTTGGACGAATGAAACCACTGCGAAGAGATTTGTCGATTTCCTCCTTAAGTTCAAGGAGTTCGTGAGGCGGCATCTTGTAGGGTCGTTTGGCGATAGGAACGGTGCCTGGTTTCAAGTCGATGACGAACTCGACAGCCCGGGCAGGGGGTATTCCTGGAAGTTCTTCTAGGAAGACATCGAGGAAGTCGTGAACAACTAGAATCTTTTCAATTCCCTCAAGAGGTGCTGCGTTCAACGCATTCAAGGCATAAAGTCGTGCTTCAGCGTTTTGAACAATCTAAGCATGGTAGCTTACTATCTCATCGGAAGGATGTAGGAGATGAACGACTTTGGTGGCACAAACGATAGAGGCAGTATGTGCTTTCAACCATTCCATTCCCAGAATGAGGTCAATGTTGGAAGACTCCAGAATAATGGGAGAAACATGAAATTCCAACCCTTCAATTTCAATGGGGACGTCGCGACCAATCATGGTAGTTCGACACTGACCCGCAGGGGTGCGTACCACTATCAGAGTGTTCATGGGCTCGCATCGAATGTCGTGTGCATATGCAAAATTTTCTGACATGAAAGAATGCGATGCTCCTGAGTCAAATAAAACAGATGCTGGTACTGAATTAACAAGGAGAGTACCCATCACAGTAGCAGGCTGGTCTTGAGCTTCATTCAGATCAACATGATTAGCCTGACCACGACCATAAGTTTTGGCATTGTTGTTGTGGGGATGGTTGTTACGGCCAGTTGAAGGCAGAGCCAGCTGACTCTTTTTCTGATGGCACTCTTTGGCGGTGACCTGAGTAGCCACATCTGAAGCACAGACCATCATTGGGATATGGAGCAGAAGCTTGGGGTGGTACAACCCGAAGGGGCTGCCTCTGCGGTGGAGGAGGCAGACGAGGTGCGGCATAGGTCTGTCTTGGTGCAGGTGCAGCTGGACGATACATGTTGTGGGGAATCCATATCCGATGCTTCTGCGCTGATGGGCCCAAAGATGAGCCAGCATCACGGCTGCGCCCAAGGGATCCCTGGTGTTCCTGAAGACCAGTCTCAACCTGCATAGCCTTGTTCACCAAGGTGGCGAAGTCGGCAAAGTCATGAGCGAGCAGTGCCAGCTTAATATCAGGGTGAAGTCCATCACGGAACTTTTCTTGCCTACGAGCATCCGTTGCAATGTCTTCTTCAGGATAACGAGACAAGTCCAGAAATTCTTGCTGATAAGCATCTACAGTATTGTTGCCTTGGGTGAGGTTGCGGAAATCCCGCTTCTTCCTGTCCATGATTCCCTGAGGAATGAAGCGGGCACGGAAGGCAGCTTGGAAATCCGGCCAAGTGATGACCGTTCTAGTAGGCAGGGTACGCCTGTGGCTGTCCCACCATTGAGTAGCGGGACCCTTCAGAAAGAAAGATGCAAAGGTGACATAGCTAGCAGGGGCCACACTAGCAGACTCCATTTCATATGTGATGTCGTGGAGCCAGTCATCAGCATCAAGGGGTTGAGTTAAGCTGCGGTAAATAGTTGGGTTGAGACGCATGAAGTCCTGCAGAGTTACTGGGGTTGGGTGTTGATTCATGTTCGAACGAGGAAACTGAGCCATCATTCCTTCCATGAATTGACGATTCAGCTCAAACTGTTGCATCATTCCAGCAAAGAATTCGGGCGGTGGTGGATCGTTGGCACCACGCCACGACCAGCGGGTCTAACCATCCTGCTAACATGTAACAGGGGTAGTTCAGCATTGAGCATTTGTAAAAACAAGGATCATTCATGATGAAACATGCATAATGAAAGAGGTACGATGGATACCATTTTGTAGTCAACACGACAGTGTGTGTACTATCCAGAATGCTATTCTAAGGAAAAACTGTGGCTTATCCAGCTTTGGGGTGAATGTGGTCACGGGATCCTAATGTTAGAGTTAGTAAAACCATTTTAACCCGAATAGAAGAGAGATCAGAGTCCCAGAGTAGACGAGGAGTAAAAGATCCTAATACCACCCATATGACGACGTGGGCTTGTAAGACACACAACCAATGTTAGTAAAAGTTTTCTTAGTGACTAGACTCAACTTCAGCCAAGGAGCTGGAAAGGGGGCTACCTACAGGCAGTCGGCTCTGATACCAACTTGTGACGCCCTCGATTCAATCGTACACTAATCATACATGCAAATGTGTACGATTAAGATCAAGGACTCACGGGAAGATATCACAACAAAACTCTAGACACAAATTAAAATAATACAAGCTTTATATTACAAGCCATGGGCCTCGAGGGCTCGAATACATAAGCTCGAAAACACAAGAGTCAGCGGAAGCAACAATATCTGAGAACGGACATAAGTTAGACAAGTTTGCCTTAAGAAGGCTAGCACAAAAGCATCTACGATCGAAAAGGCAAGGCCTCCTGCCTGGGAGCCTCCTAACTACTCCTAGTCGTCGGCAGCCGTCACGTAGTAGTAGGCACCCCCAGGGTAGCAGTAGTCATCAGTGGTGTCGTCTGGCTCCTGGGTTCCGTCATCTGGTCGCAACAATCGGGTATGGGAGAAAAAGAGGTAGCAAAGCAACCGTGAGTACTCATCCAAAGTACTCGCAAGACTTACATCAGATCTAAACTAAGTATGCATTTTTATCAAAGGAAATGGGCTGTATCTATGGAATAAACAGCAGAATGCCAGAAGAGAAGGGGAAAGCCTAGACTATCGAAGACTAGCGTCTTCAAGCATCTTCAAGCATCTTGCAGCATATAGAAGAGTACAGATCAACATAATGTAAAGTAGTAGTGTTATCAACCTCGGCCAGAGATCCTTTCTCGACTCCCTGCGAGAAAGCAATTCTAGAGCCATACTATCCAATTCTCATATCCATTCATTTCTCATCACAAGTATCTAGTTCTAGTTGTATCGATTGGGATACAACTCCAAGTGTCCGTTACCGTAGGACAGGCTATCGATAGATGTTTTCTTCCCTACAGGGGTTTACCAACTTACCAACCACGCTCGATTAACTCCGGCCGGACACACTTTCCTGGGTCATGCCCGGCCTCGGCCATACAATACGCCGCAACCCGACCTAGGCTTAATAGAGAGGTCAAGCATGCCGGACTAAACCTATGACCCCCAGGGGTCTTGGGCCATTGCCCCGGGAACTCCTGCACGTTGCGTGGGCGGCCTGTGAGCAGACCTAGCTACCTCGTTCAAAAAGGCAGGTGCTTACCAGTCCAACCCGGCACGCGCCGCTCAGTCGCTGACGTCTAATAAGCTTCGGCTGATGCATACGACCCAGAACGCCCATACAATGCCCACGTGATGGTTAGTGCTATCAGGCCAGAGGCCCCTCGGATCAAATATCCTAATCGTAGTGGATTAGGAACGCGTGGTAACAAGCAGAGACTCACGAAATATGTGACCCCGTCGCCCCATCTCGAGTACTTGCGGCAAGGGCTAAGAATGCCCGACCATGCCTCGTAAGTATCTCGCGGGCACCTTCCAGGTCAACCCATCTCCACATCACTTGTGGGTACCCCTCAGGGTCGACCCGCCTATCCAAGTAACAATTGTAAAGTCCAAGTATCCGTGTGTGCAAACATCAAGGGGAAAACCCGAGGAATCACCCCCGGTAAATTCCACTCGATGTAATCGTCAAGGTGAACGTAAGAGGATCCACCCTCGAGGTTCACAGTTGAGGGGTTGCACGACAGAGCCGTCTCGGAAGTGGTTAAGGAGGAAATCACCCTCAATGACCACGACCGATTAGCTACACTACAGAGGTCTCATCAGGAGTGATGTATGAGGTTCCACCCTTGGCACTCGATGGTAACTCTGCAGAGTCGTTCAACTAGGGGGGGGTGATGTGCGGTGTCGGGGCCTGGACGTCGATCATGTTGATCGATTCATCAAACATAAAGCGAGGCAACTGGGACAAGGTGGGGGTCACTGATGGAACACTAACCAACCTATACTAAGTAGTTTAGGATAAGCAGGTAAGGTATGAAAGCAGGTAACAACAACAGGCTATGCATCAGAGTAGGATCATACAGAAAGCAGTAGCAGTTCTAGTGCAAGCATGAGAGGGAAAGAAATGGGCGATATCGGAATGCTCAAGGGGGGTTTGCTTGCCTGGTTGCTCTGGCAAGGAGGGGTCATCGTCGACGTAGTCGATCACAGGGGCAACATCGGTCTCGGGGTCTACCGGAGAGAAGAGGGGGAAGAAACAATAAATATAAAGCAACATAGCACCACAAAGCATAACATGGCAATAAGATGTGCCGGGTGTGACCTAACGTATGGCTACACGATATAGGTGAAGGGGGAAATCAACCGGGAATGTAATCCCGGTTCCGGACCTGTGTCAGATAGATGACCGGAGGGGGAAAGTTCCATGTTCAGCACACTAGGGGCATGTGACAGATGAACGGACCGCGTAATCGGATTCGTCTCGTCGTTCTCAGCAACTTTCATGTAGAAAACATTGTCATCCGATTTACGGTTTAATTTCTATGAATTTCTATAGATTTTCTCATTTTCTGGATTTATTTTATTTACAGAAAATGATATATGACGTTAGCATGATGTCACAGTGACATTAGCAGGTCAACAGACGGCTAACCAGGTCAAACCTGACATGTGGGTCCAGCGGGACCCACATGCCAGCCTCTGTTATTTTAACAGGGGACTAAAACTAATCTAGCAGAGATAATTAGAGGTGTGGGCCCAAGTGTCAGTGTCTAATTAGAGTTTAACTAATTAGATATTAATTTGAAACGTGATTAATTAGCCTAACTACTGGGGGACCCACACGTCAGCGAGAGGGATGAATAGTGCCCCGCGTTGACTTTGGTCAACACGGTCAAAAGGGCGCAGGGGCCCACTCCTCAGCGACTGTGGGTGGGTCCCACGCGGTGCCAGCTCAGCGGGGCAGGCGACTCGCCGGCGGCGACGCCAGAACGCGGCGGAGGCCTCGGGAGGTGGTTGGATTTCGCCTACAGACGACCGTTTCGAGCGCGGTCGGGCCCGTTCGAACGAGCAGATGACGACGAGTCGAACTGTGGTGGTGGCAGGGTCGGACTCGACCGAAATCATCGCCGGCGACAAGCCGTGGCGGCGGTGGTGTTCGGGCCTCGTTTGAAACGCGGCAGGAGCGGCCTAGGGGTGCGGTTGGGGCTGTGACTAGGCGCTGCGCGCGTCCTGGAGCACGCCAGTGACTTGCGCTGGGGCTCGGGAGCGCGCACGATGCGCGGGCGGCGGCCATGGCGGGCGGCGGAGTTCACCTCCGTGGGGACGGTGACGGAGCGCACTAGAGCGTGAGAGAGAGGGAAGGGAGCGACGCGGAGGCTCACCTAGCGGGCACACGGTGGCCCCGTGGATGCTTAGGAGAAGCAGAACATCGTCGGGGAATAAGAGGATCGCCGGTGACCCGAGGAAGACGACGACGTGGTTGGCGATGCAGAGCTCCTCGACTCCTTCCGGCGCCTCCAGAAGATGCGGGAGGGGAGACGGGGAAGCACGAGGCATCGGGGGATCTTATCCCCTCGCCGACGACGCCGGTGAGCCGGTCCGGTGGGGCGCGCTCGGCCATGCCCCCGGTCGGTTGAACAGGGGAGGAAGAGAGCGACCGGGGGAGGTGGGCCGCCTAGGATGGGGGAGTTGGGCCGGTCTAGTTGGGCTAAGGCCCAGGGGAATTAGTGGGGGAGGGGGCCTTTCTCCTTCCTCTCCCCTTTCTCCTTTTTTTCTTCTTTTTTAAAGCTTTTCTGTTTTAGCTTTTTTTTGGCCACGTAGGCATTTTGAGAAAATGTTGGATCACCACCAATATTACCAGGAGAATATTTTACACATGATGAACATTTTAGTTTTCATGTTTGAGCATTTTGAATTTCATTCATAGTTTGAAAATGAATTCAACTGGAATTTGAAAGAGAGAGGAGACAATGATGATCAAACACTTGTTTAGAAAAATGATTAACTTAACCCCAGGGGTTACTTAGCATCATTACATCGGGGTGTTACACGCTGTCTGTATCTTCCATGCTAGGCGGGTTATTCTCAAGAGGAGTGGACTCCGCTCCTCACTCATGAGAAAATGGCTGGTCACCAGGATGCCCAGTCCCATGCTCAAACCAAATCAAAATAATTGCAAACAAAACTCCCCCAGGATTGTTGTTAGTTGGAGGCACCCATTGTTTCGGGCAAGCCATGGATTGATGCTTGTTGGTGGTGGGGGGGGGTATAAACTTTACCATTCTGCTTGGGAACCGCATATAATGTGTGTAGCATGGAAGATATCGAGATCTCTCGGTTGTTATGTAGACAATGAATGTATACCGCTCAAAATATTATTCATCTCTATTTCAAAATCGAGCTCTGGCACCTCTACAAATCCCTGCTACCCTCCGCGAAGGGCCTATCTATTTACTTTTATGCTGAGTCATCATCCTCTTATTAAAAATCACCAATTGAAGAGCACCGCTGTAATTTGCATGTATTATTATTAGTTTATATTGAGTGTGACTGTGACTGGATCTCTTTTACCATGAATTACAATTTCCAGTCAGCCCTTGATCTTCAGGGGCGCTCTGCATTTATGTTTTGCGGTCTCAGAAAGGGCTAGCGAGATACCATCTTGTTATATCACATTACGATTGTTTTGAGAAAGTGTTGTCATCCGAGATTTTTTATTATTGCTCGCTAGTTGATTATGCAATTGATATGAGTAAACATGAGACCTAAATGTTATTGTGAATATGGTTAGTACATAATCTTTGCTGAAAACTTGAATGCTGGCTTTACATAGTTAAAACAACAAGAGCAAACAGAGTTTGTAAAAGTTTTTCTTTATTACTTTCAGTTTATCAACTGAATTTCTTGAGGACAAGCAAAGGTTTAATCTTGGGGAGTTGATACATCTCCATCATATCTACTTTTCCAAACACTTTTGCCCTTGTTTTGGACTCTAACTTGCATGATTTGAATGGAACTAACCCGGACTGGCGCTGTTTTCAGCAGAATTGCCATGGTGTTATTTTTGTGTAGAAATAAAACTTCTCGGAATGACCTGAAAATCAACAGAGAATATTTTTGGAATATATAAAAAATACTGGCGAAAGAATCAATGTCAGGGGGCTCACACCCTGTCCACGAGGGTGGGGGCGCGCCTACCCCCTGGGCGCGCCCCCTGCCTCGTGGGCCCCCTAACGCTCCACCGACCTCAACTCCAACTCCATATATTCACGTTCAGGGAGAAAAAAATGAGAGAGAAGTATTCATCGCATTTTGCGATACGAAGCCACCACCAAGCCCTAATCTCTCTCGGGAGGGCTGATCTGGAGTCCGTTCGGGGCTCCGGAGAGGGGAATCCGTCGCCATCGTCATCATCAACCTTCCTCCATCACCAATTTCATGATGCTCACCGCCGTGCATGATTAATTCCATCATAGGCTTGCTGGACGGTGATGGGTTGGATGAGATTTATCATGTAATCGAGTTAGTTTTGCTAGGGTTTGATCCCTAGTATCCACTATGTTCTGAGATTGATGTTGTTATGACTTTGCTATGCTTAATGCTTGTCACTAGGGCCCGAGTGCCATGATTTCAGATCTGAACCTATTATGTTTTCATGAATATATGTGAGTTCTTGATCCTATCTTGCAAGTCTATAGTCACCTATTATGTGTTATGATCCGTTGACCCCAAAGTGACAATAATCGGGATACTTACCGGTGATGACCGTAGATTGAGGAGTTGATGTATTCAGTAAGTGCTAATGCTTTGGTCGGGTACTCTATTAAAAGAGGCCTTAATATCCCTTAGTTTCTAATAGGACCCCGCTGCCACGGGAGGGTAGGACAAAAGATGTCATGCTAGTTCTTTTCCATAAGCACGTATGACTATATTCGGAATACATGCCTACATTACATTGATGAACTGGAGCTAGTTCTGTGTCACCTTATGTTATAACTATTGCATGATGAATCCCATCCGACATAATTATCCATCACTAATCCATTTCCTACGAGCTTTTCACATATTGTTCTTTGCTTATTTTACTTTTCCGTTGCTACTGTTACAATCACTATAAAACCAAAACTATTACTTTTGCTACCGTTACCGCTACTATCATATTACTTTGCTACTGAATACTTTGCTGTAGATATTAAGTTTCTAGGTGTGGTTGAATTGACAACTCAGCTGCTAATACTTGAGAATATTCTTTGGCTCCCCTTGTGTCGAATCAATAAATTTGGGTTGAATACTCTACCCTCAAAAACTGTTGCGATCCCCTATACTTGTGGGTTATCAGAAGCCGTGTGTGATTGTTAGTTGATCGAACACTCCTACTTTCTAGAAACCGTGCAGGTTGTTTGAGTTCATCGCCCACACTGTTGTCTGAGTAACTGTTTGCAATAGGAAACCCCAATAAGCAGGGTAATTAGCCTATTATTGATAATCTATGTACTAATCAAGCTGATATTTCTTGTAAAACATGCCAGATATTTCATATCCGTATAAAAGCAACTAGGATTTCATAATCGAATTACATCAGATAGCTTCGGCACTCAGTTACGCCATTACACAACAGCACCAAGTTTCACATGCAGCATCAAAAACCTTCAGAAAGTAGCATCATACATAGTAAATAGACAGATGAATCTCATCTGGGAAACTGTAGAAGCGGAAGGCAAATATTGAGCCTTCAGTGATGTTGAATGTCCTTGCAACTTTAGGCCAGTGGCTATGGATAATTGCCCACCCAACCTTTGTCCTCTATAGCAAGACTTCAATATTGTACCATGGGTGTTGAATGAATACCTTCCTCGCCTCTTGACCATGCAGGTGGTTTGAGAGGTAATCATCGGTGAACTGCTTTGAAAAGTACTGAAAACAAAGCTATGCATAAATTGTTGTTGTAAATTTTGAAATGGCGCAAGGGGTAAAAACAAGGTAAAAGAGTTGGTACCATCCTATAGTTGATTGATGTCTTCTTCATTGTGCAAACAAAGATCTTATTGTTATTCGTCGCAAGTTTCTTCATCCTAACAATCTGTTTGAGTTTCTTGACTTGACTGATATTCATGGACATCTCATTTCCCCATATGCAAAATGGGTCGAACAGTGGGTCTAAGCCTCTGATAGCAGGACCTACATGTGCAAGACCAAATTGTAAGAAACCTAATTATTAGAATGCTTCCTGCAACTGCACAATAATGTGCTATTAGCCAAAGGATCCTGCTTGAACAAACCTCGATGGTAAACCGCAGTGTCTCCCATTGTTTCCCTGCATCACACATAAGGAAGATCTTGATCAAGTTAACTGAGAGTTGCCATACTATCAGTAGAATATGTATTGAGTATAGCCCAATTCGATTGGTGTCACATGCATAACAATACAAAATTGTACCCACAGCAAATGAAAATCAAATTGCAGAACTGAACCAAAAAGTTAAATGGACATCAGACCAAATGAACCAAAATAGTTAACTGAGCACGACATTGTAGAATAGAAACATGTACTAGAAGATAAGACAGTTAACAAAACAAAGAATGCTTGAGAACAGTACTACGAAATGTAGCAATTGTTGGACCAAAGTGTTAACTGAACATTACATTTCAGAGGACCAAACTGTTAACTGAACATTAGATTGCATATTAACATTACAGAGGACAAATCACTAGAAGGCACTGGAGGTGGCCTCGAGAAAACATCACGAATTGTATTTTAAAGTAGACAACCGCGCGGCGGTGTCGACGGTGGCCTCGAAGATGAGGTGCTCCTCCAAGATCTGGCGGTCGACACGCATGGCAGCCATAGCGACCTCGTTCGCGCATGCGGCCGCATGCTACTCAGCTCCACATTATACTACGTGTAAAATGGATGTGGGCGGCGCTTAATTGGAGGAGGGGGTAGTGATTTCGGTGGAAGGTGTTGCTCCGTCAGTCGGGGCATGTGGGACGGGAAAGGAGGAGGATGGTGTGGGTGGGTGCATATTACCTGACCATATCGACGAGGCCGCGTAGCAAGAAGAAGGGTCAGCGGTGAGGAGGCCGCGAAGCAAGAAGAAGGGTCGCCGACGAGGAGGCGGCGGCGCTGCAAGAAGAAGGGTCGTCGGCGAGGAGGCTGCGCTGCAAGAAGAAGGGTAGCCGGAGAGGAGGCGGCGCTACAAGAAGAAGGGTCGCCGGCAAGGAGGCTGAGCTGCCAGTAAGTAGCAGTGGAGGTTTGAACTTGGAAAGCAAGGAGGAACGGTGGAAATGTGGCTTTTGGTAGGATGGAGGGGGCAGGGAGATAGATATTTCCGCGGTGGCAAAAAAAATTCGCCTGGTGCCACGAGAAACTGGCATGCAAGTGTGGTTCAAGCGGGGGCGATGGACTGTAGATGACGAAGCTTCCTGCGTAAGCCAGACAAGACGGTGCGCCAAGATATTTTATATCGCATCCCACACGATTCTTTCTAGTAAACTGTTTGTGGTATACTTGATTTTTACATTATGTTTTGACAGACAAAATGGTGTTACGGGGGGAAAGGATGGTGTTTGAATTGCTAGAACATTTACGTACAGTGAACATGCAACTAGTACATGAGTGTCGTGTTTAAATTTGGAATTATTCCGGGTTCGTTTGGCATTTTTAGGCATTAATTGAGTTTCTGGGCATTTAATGTGCATAATTTAAATTTGAACTACAAGCACATGCTCCAATGCACCAAAGTTTGCTGAAAATCACATGTGTGTCTTTGGGTGAATTTATAGGTCCCATGCAAGAAATGGGAATAAAATTCAAACATATGGGTGTCGTGGCTCGGCCGGAATGATTGAGAAACTTGGTTTTTTAATTCCTGTAAATCCAAAACACGACTGAAAATCATGAAATTTGGCATGGTGTCATGGCATGGCACCAACATGCTGCAGTAATTTTTTTGGCCAAATTAGGACAAGCTTTGGTGTAAGCTCATGCCTCTCCCTCATATAAAATTACAAGAATGATTACCTGTACTTGTTATCGATTGCGTAGGGACAAATGACTTTCTTGTTGACAAAAGCTATCTACTTTTATTACCTTGCAATTTATTCCTAGTTTTATTCGCGCAAAGTACTTGTAGTTTAATTCTTGCAAAACAGTTTCATACTTGTTTAAGTGTGCGTAGAGTTATATTGGTGGTCGATAGAACTTGAGGGAATATTTGTTCTTCCTTTAGCTCCTCATTGGGTTTGACACAATTATTTATCAAAGAAGGCTACAAACGATCCCCTATACATGTGGGTTATCAAGACCTTTTTCTGGCGCCGTTGCCGGGGAGCAATAGCGTGGGGTGAATATTCTCGTGTGTGCTTGTTTGCTTTATCACTAAGTAATTTTTATTTTTGTGCTCTTGTTTTCCATCTTTAGTTATGGGTAGAAAACGCAAAATACCAAAAAAATAGTTGTACCTACTAAACCAACGGTTGAAGAACCACCCAAAATCTATCGTACCGTTGAAGCTTTTTACTTGGATCAACTTCGATCCCTATGTGCTCGTGCTGAAAACCCAACTAGCTTAGTTGAGGGAAAACCATTAGATAAGCATGCTTGTTTTGTGCGACATCGTTTACCTCAAAAAGGGAAACTTCTACTGCATCAAATTAATACTATGCAATGCTATGCTTGGAATTTATGTGAAATACATGATTTTACTTGTTGTACTGAAGACCCTAAGAAAAACCTTCCTTATCAATGTGAGTTTAGAGATAATGGAATTCTATCTTCTTATGCAAAGGGTGTTTATAATTACTATGATATTGAACAAATTGAAGAATTTGTTACTTTTAAGGGTGCTTATGAAGTTGCTTCTTTGATTGAAAAGTATGATGCTACTCTTTACAAATCTGAAAATTTTGCCATACTTAAATATTGCTATGAAAATTATTCTTATAATGCTTATATTAAACCATATATTGACGACTTCTCCATTGTCCAAGAAGAGGCTAATATTTTGCAGGAGTCTATGGAAGAAGAAATTGATGAAACTATGAGCTCATTGGATGAAAAAGATGATGAGGAGAGCGAAGAACAAAAGGAGGAAGAGCGGATTAGCTACCCATGCCCACCTTCTAATGAGAGTAACCCTCCAACTCATACATTGTTTAATTTCCCTTCATGCTTACCGAAGGATGAATGCTATGATAATTGCTATGATCCCTTGGATTCTTTTGAGATATCCCTTTTTGATGAACTTGATGCTTGTGGCCAAGATGCCAATTTGAATTATGCTTATGGAGATGAACTTGCTATAGTTCCTTATGTTAAGAATGACATTGTTGCTATTCCACCCACGCATGATAGTCCTATTATCTTTTGAATTCTCCCAACTACACTATATCAGAGAAGTTTGCACTTATTAAGGATTACATTGATGGGTTGCCTTTTATCATTGCACATGATGATTTTGATGAGTATAATATGCATGTGCTTGCTGCCCCTACTTGCAATTATTATGAGAGAGGAACTACATCTCCACCTCTTTATGTTTCCCACATGATAAAATTGAAAGAAAATGATTGTGCTATGTATTGGCCTTTACTTGATGTGCATGAATTGTTCTTGTATGACATGCTGATGCATAGGAAGAGAGTTAGACTTCTTCATTGCATGATATATGTTGCTTTGTTCTCATTACTAAATGCCAAATAATTGTTAATTAAAATTTGCATTGATATACCTGATATGTCTCCGCTGTATCTATAATTTTTGATTGTTCCATGCCAATATTATACAACTTTCATATACTTTTGGCAACTTTTTATACTATTTTTGGGACTAACATATTGATCCAGTGCCCAGTGCCAGTTCCTGTTTGTTGCATGTTTTTTGTTTTGCAGAAAATCCATATCAAACGGAGTCCAAACGTGATAAAAACTTATGGAGATTGTTTTTGGAATATATGAGATTTTGGGGAAGAAGAATCAACGAGAGACGATGCCCGAGGGGGCCACGAGGCAGGGGGCACGCCCCTGGCCCTCATGCCACCCCATAAGGCAGTTGGTGCCCTTCTTTCGCCGCAAGAAATCCAATATCCAGATACAAATCGTGTTAAAATTTCATCCCAATCGGAGTTCCGGATCTCTGTGAATATAAGAAACGGTGAAAGGCCAGAATCAGGAGGCAGAAACAGAAGAGAGACAGAGAGACAGATCCAATCTCGGAGGGGCTCTCGCCCCTCCGTCGCCATGGAGGCCATGGACCAGAGGGGAAACCCTTCTCCCATCTCAGGAGAAGGTCAATAAAGAAGAAGAAGAAGAAGAAGAAGGGGCCCTCTCCCCCTCTCTCCCGATGGCGCCGGAACGCTGCCGGGGCCATCATCGTGTGAGGACGATCTACACCAACACCTCCGTCATCTTCACCAACATCTTCATCACCTTCCCCCATCTATCTACAGTGGTCCACTCTCCCGCAACCCGCTGTACCCTCTACTTGGACATGGTGCTTTATGCTTCATATTATTATCCAATGATGTGTTGCCATCCTATGATGTCTGAGTAGATTTTTGTTGTCCTATCGGTAATTGGTGAATTGCTATGATTGGTTTAATTTGCTTGTGGTTATGTTGCTGTCCTTTGGTGCCCATCATATGAGCGAGCACGTGGATCACACCATAGGGTTAGTTGTATGTTGATAGGACTATGGATTGGAGGGCAAGAGTGACAGAAGCTTCAACCTAGCATAGAAATTGATGCATATGGGATTGAAGGGGGATCAATATATCTTAATGTTATGGTTGGGTTTTACCTTAATGAACATTAGTAGTTGCGGATGCTTTCTAATAGTTCCAATCATAAGTGTGAGTTTAGTGATAATGGTGTCGTATCTTCGTATACGAAGGGTGTTTATAATTACTATGATGTTCAACAAATTGAAGAATTTGTTGCTTTTAGGGGTACTTATGAAATTGCTTATTTTATTGAAGAGTGTGATACTACTCTCTACAAATCTGAAAATTTGGCCATACTTAAATATTGCTATGATAATTATGCTTCGAATCCTTATATTAAACCATATATTGAGGACTCCTCCGCTGTCCAAGAAGAGACTAATATTTTGCAGGAGTCTATGGAAGAAGAAATTAATGACATTGTGAGCTCATTGGATGAAAAAGATGAGGAGGAGAGCGAAGAAAAAAAGGAGGAAGAGCGGATTGATCACCCGTTCCCACCATCTAATGAGAGTAATTCTTTATCCCATACATTGTTTAATTTCCCTTCGAATTTACCGAAGGATGAATGCTATGATGATTGTTATGATTCCGTTGATTCTTCTGAAATATCCCTTTTTGATGATGCTTGCTATGCTTGTGGCCAAGATGCCAATATGAATTATGCTTATGGAGATGAACTTGCTATAGTTCCTTATGTTAAACATGAAATTGTTGCTATTGCACCCACGCATGATAGTCCTATTATCTTTTTGAATTCTCCCGACTACACTATGTCAGAGAAGTTTGCCCTTATTAAGGATTATATTGATGGGTTGCGTTTTACTACTACACATGATGATTTTGATAGATATGATATGCATGTGCTTGCTGCTCCTACTTGCAATTATTATGAGAGAGGAACTACATCTCCGCCTCTCCATGTTTCCAATATGATAAAATTGCAAGAAAATGTTTATACTATGCATTGGCCTTTACTATGTGTGCATGAATTGTTCTTTTATGACATGCCAATGCATAGGAAGAGATTTAGACTTCGTTGTTGCATGATATATGTTACTTTGTGCTCACTACTAAATCACAAATCATTGTTAGTTAAAATTGTCTTCGATATACCTTGGGATCCGTGTGGATCTCTTACTTGAGCACTATATGCCTAGCTTAATGGTTTAAATAAAGCAGTGCCAGGGAGACAACCCAGAAGTTTTAGAGAGTCATTTATTTATGTTGTGTGATTTTATAGAGTTTAAAAACAAAAATAATGTGCCAAGATTTGCCTTTAGGATGTTTACATTGCTTGTTGGTTTGTGCGGTGCAAAAAAGAAACTTTGGATGTAGTGTGCGATTTTACATTTTTTACTAGAATGTCAAACGGAGCTGAAACTTTTTGAACTGTATTTCTATACAAATTTTTTATTTTCCTATTTTTTAAGAATTTTTGGAGTACTAGAAGTATGGTGAATGTTCAGATTACTACAGATTGTCCTGTTTAAGACAAATTCTGTTTTTGATGCATTGTTTGCTTGTTTTGATGAAACTATCGATTTCTATCAGTGGATTAAGCCATGGAAAAGTTATATTACAGTAGCTACAATCCAAAAACAAAATATGAATTGGTTTGCAACAGTACTTAGAGTAGTGATTTTTTTTATTATACTAACGGATCTTACCGAGCTTTCTGTTGAGTTTTGTGTGGATGAAGTGATCAAAGATCGAGGAGGTCTCGATATGAGGAGAAGGAGGAGAGGCAAGAGCAAAAGCTTGGGGGTGCCCAAGGAACCCCAAGTAAATATTCAAGGACACTCAAGCTTCTAAGCTTGGGGATGCCCTGGAAGGCATCCCATCTTTCTTCAACAAGTATCGGTATGTTTTCGTCTTTGTTTCGTTCATGTGATATGTGCAATTCTTGGAGCATATTTTTGCATTTAGTTTTCACTTTTATTTGATGCACCATGCTGGTATGAGATAGTCCATGGTTGATTTATAGAATGCTCTTTGCACTTCACTTAAATCTTTTGAGTATGGCTTTATAGAATGCTTCATGTGCTC
This sequence comes from Triticum urartu, assembly GCF_003073215.2. Taxonomy (NCBI): domain Eukaryota; kingdom Viridiplantae; phylum Streptophyta; class Magnoliopsida; order Poales; family Poaceae; genus Triticum; species Triticum urartu. Next base: position 96,345,204 of record NC_053022.1, on the reverse strand, counting down.
CGCTTATATCATTTGAAGTTTGGATTGCCTGTTTCTCTTCACATAGAAAACCGCCATTTGTAGAATGCTCTTTTGCTTCACTTATATTTGTTAGAGCGTGGGCATATCTTTTGTAGAAAGAATTAAACTCTCTTGCTTCACTTATATCTATTTAGAGAGATGACAGAAATTGGTCATTCACATGGTTGGTCATAAAATCCTACATAAAACTTGTAGATCACTCAATATGATATGTTTGATTCCTTGCAGTAGTTTTGCGATATAAAGGTGGTGGTATTAGAGTCGTGCTAGTGAGTAATTATGGATTGTAGAAATACTTGTGTTGAAGTTTGTGATTCCCATAGCATGCATGTATGGTGAACCGTTATGTAACAAAGTTGTAGCATGAGGTATTTATTGATTGTCTTCCTTATGAGTGGTGGTCGGGGACGAGCAATGGTCTTTTCCTACCAACCTATCCCCCTAGGAGCATGCGCGTAGTACTATGTTTCGATGACTAATAGATTTTTGCAATAAGTATGGGAGTTCTTTATGACTAATGTTGAGTCGATGGATTATACGCATTCTCACCCTTCCATCATTGCTAGCCTCTTCGGTACTGTGCATTGCCCTTTCTCACCTTGAGAGTTGGTGAAAACTTCACCGGTGCATCCAAACCCCATGATACAATACTCTCTATCACACATAAGCCTCCTTATATCTTCCTCAAAACATCCACCATACCTACCTATCATGGCATTTCCATAGCCATTCCGAGATATATTGCCATGCAACTTCCATCATCATCATCATATACATTACTTGAGCATTTATTGTCACATTGCTTTGCATGATCATAAGATAGCCAGGATCATGTTTTCATGGCTTGTCCGTTTTGATGTCATTGCTATGCTAGATCATTGCACATCCCGGTACACCGCCGGAGGCATTCGTATAGAGTCATATATTTGTTCTAGTATCGAGTTGTAATATTGAGTTGTAACTAAATAAAAGTGTGATGATCATCATTATTAGAACATTGTCCCATGTGAGGTTATCAAAATAAAAGTGGCCAAAGAAGCCCCCCCCCCCAAAAAAGGAGAGAGGCCAAAGAAGCCTACAAAAAAGAGAAAAATAAAAAAATGAGAGAAAAGAGAGAAGGGACAATGTTACTATCCTTTTACCACACTTGTGCTTTAGAGTAGCACCATGTTCTTCATATAGAGAGTCTCTTGAGTTATCACTTTCATATACTAGTGGTAATTTTCATTATAGAACTTGCTTCTATATTCCAACGATGGGCTTCCTCAAATTCCCTAGGTCTTCATGAGCAAGCAGGTTGGATGCACACCCACTCAGTTTCAGTTTGAGCTTTCGTACACTTATAGCTCTAGTGCATCTGTTGCATGGCAATCCCTACTCCTCGCATTGACATCAATTGATGGGCATCTCCATAGCCCGTTGATTAGCCGCGTTGAGACTTTCTCCCTTTTTGTCTTCTCCACACAACCTCCACCATCATATTCTATTCCACCTATAGTGCTATATCCATGGCTCACGCTCATGTATTGCGTGAATGTTGAAATGGTTTGAGAACATCAAAAGTATGAAACAATTGCTTGGCTTGTCATCGAGGTTGGGCATGATTTGAATACTTTGTGTGGTGAAGATGGAGCATAGTTAGACCATATGATTTTGTAGGGATAACTTTATTTGGCCATGTTATTTTGAAAAGACATGATTGCTTTATTAGTACTCTTGAAGTATTATTGTCTTAATGTCAAATGATAGACTATTGCTTTGAATCACTCGTGTCTTAATATTCATGCCATGATTAGATTACATGATCAAGATTATGCTAGGTAGCATTCCACATCAAAAATTATCTTTTTTATCATTTACCTACTCGAGGACGAGTAGGTTAAGCTTGGGGATGTTGATACATCTCCGTCGTATCTATAATTTTTTATTGTTCCATACCAATATTATACAACTTTCTTATACTTTTGGCAACTTTTTATACTATTTTTGGGACTAACATATTGATCCAGGGCCCAGTGTCAGTTCCTGTTTCTTGCATGTTTTTTGTTTCGCAGAAAATCCATATCAAACGGAGTCCAAATAGGATAAAAACTTACGGAGATTTTTTTGCAATATATGTGATTTTTGGGAAGAAGAATCAACGTGAGATGATGCCCGAGGGGGCCACGAGGAAGGGGGCGCGCCCCTGACCCTCGTGGCCACCCCGTAAGGCGGTTGGTGCTCTTCTTTCGCTGCAAGAAATCCATTATCTGGATACAAATCATGTTAAAATTTTAGCCCAATTAGAGTTACGGATCTCTGGGAATATAAGAAATAGTGAAAGTCCAGAATCTGGAGGCAGAAACAGAAGACAAACAGAGAGACAGATCCAATCTTGGAGGGGCTCTCGCCCTCCGCTGCCATGGGGGCCATGGACCAGAGGGGAAACCCTTCTCCCATCTTGGGAGAAGGTCAATAAAGAATAAGAAGAAGGGGGCCTCTCCCCCTCTCTCCCGATGGTGCCGGAACGCCGCCGGGGCCATCATCGTGTGACGGCGATCTACACCAACACCTCTATCATCTTCACCAACATCTTCATCACCTTCCCCCATCTATCTACAGTGGTCCACTCTCCCGCAACCCGCTGTACCCTCTACTTGAACATGGTGCTTTATGCTTCATATTATTATCCAATGATGTGTTGCCATCCTATGATGTCTGAGTAGATTTTCGTTGTCCTATCGGTAATTGGTAAATTGCTATGATTGGTTTAATTTTCTTGTGGTTATGTTGTTGTCCTTTGGTGCCCATCATATGAGCGCGCACGTGGATCACACTATAGGGTTAGTTGTATGTTGATATGACTATGTATTGGAGGGCAAGAGTGACAGAAGCTTCAACCTAGCATAGAAATTGATGCATACGGGATTGAAGGGGGGCCAATATATCTTAATGCTATGGTTGGGTTTTACCTTAATGAACATTAGTAGTTGTGGATTCTTGCTAATAGTTCCAATCATAAGTGCATAGAATTTCAAGTCAGGGATGGCATGCTAGTAGTGGCCTCTCCCACATAAAACTTGTTATCGATCTAGTAAAGTAGTCAATTGCTTAGGGACAATTTTGCAACTCCTACCACCACTTTTCCACACTCGCTATACTAACTTGATTGCTTCTTTACCTAAAACAGCCCCTAGTTTTTATTTATGTGATCTTTATATTCTTGCAAACCTATCCCGTTACACCTACAAAGTACTTCTAGTTTCATACTTGTTCTAGGTAAAGCGAACGTTAAGCGTGCGTAGAGTTGTATCAGTGGTCGATACAACTTGAGGGAATATTTGTTCTACCTTTAGCTCCTCGTTGGGTTCGACACTCTTACTTATCGAAAGAGGCTAGTCCCTCCGTCTAGGTGAATAAGTCATCTTAGGTTGTGCACCGCAACCAAGGTGGAGAGGAAAACGAGAGAACTTAATGTTTATTTTCTAATTAATACCATTGCATGCAACAAACTGACCACTGCATGTCATGTTTGGTAGTCTCAAGTCATTAAAAGAATACACGCCCCACATCTCTTATTGGTTGATTCCTTTATTTATGTCAAAAAACAAGAAACAACGTGAGAGTTAATGCACCACGCCTATGTGTTTTGGGACTATTTGATTTTCGTAAGGTGACTTACACACCTAGACGGAGAGTACAACTGATCCCCTATACTTGTGGGTTATCAATACCTTGGGATCCGGGTGGATTCATTACTTGAGCACTTTATGCCTAGCTTAATGGCTTTAAAGAAAGCACTGCCAGGGAGACAACCCGAAAGTTTTAGAGACTCATTAATTTCTTTTGAGTGATTTTACAAAGTTTAAAAACAAAAAAATAGATGGGAACCTAAAAACCCTTTTCTAAAAGACAAGCGATTAAAAGGTGATGCATTGGAGAAGTGAGGGTCGACCTTGAACACTTGTGTTCGTGCTCATGGAAACAATGTAGATTTTTTCACGAAGATTCTCACAAAAATAATTATCCCCTTGTACAAATCCATTGTATTATAAAAATAATGTGCCAAAATTTGCCTTTAGGATGATTAGATTGCTTGTTGGTATGTGCGGTGCAAAAATAGAAACTTTGGATGTAGTGCATGATTTTACATTTTTTACGAATGTGAAGAGCTTCTGAAACTTTTTGCACAGTATTGCTATAATTTTTTTATTTTGTCCTAAATTTTCAGAATTTTTGGTGTACCAGAAGTATGGTAGAGGTTCCGATTGCTACAGACTGTCCTATTTATGATAGATTCTGTTTTTGATGCATTGTTTTGCTTGTTTTGGTGAAACTATCAATTTTTATCGGTTGTATAAACCATGGAAAAGTTATATTACAGTAGCTACAATGCAAAAACAAAATATGAATTGGTTTGCAACAATAATTAGAGTAGTGATTTGCTTTATTATACTAACGGATCTTACTGAGTTTTGTGTGGATGAAGTGATCAAAGATCGAGGAAGTCTCCATATGAGGAGAAGGAGGAGAGGCAAGAGCTCAAGCTTGGGGATGCCCAAGGCACCCCAAGTAAATATTAGAGGACACTCAAGCATCTAATCTTGGGGATGCCCTGGAAGGCATCCCATCTTTCTTCAACAAGTATCGGTATGTTTTCGTTCTCATTTTGTTCATGTGATATGTGCAGATCTTGGAGCGTATTTTGCATTTAGTTTTCATTTTTCTTTTATGCACCATGCTGGTATGAGATAGTCCATGGTTGATTTATAGAATGCTCATTGCACTTCACTTATATCTTTTGAGTATGGCTTTATAGAATGCTTCATGTGCTTCACTTATATCATTTGAAGTGTGGATTGCCTGTTTCTCTTCACATAGAAAACCGTTGTTTATAGAATGCTCTTTTGCTTCACTTATATTTATTGGAGCATGATCTTTTGTAGAAACAATTAAACTCTCATGCTTCACTTATACCAATTTAGAGAGTCAATGGGAATTGGTCAATTGCATGGTTAGTCATAAAATCCTACATAAAACTTATGGATCACTGAATATGATATGTTTGATTCCTTGCAATAGTTTTGCGATATAGAGATGGAATATGTGGGAGGTACTAGTAAATGGTTCTGGTTAGTAAGAATATTGGTGTTAAGGTTTTTGATTCCCGAAGCATGCACGTATAGTCTCTCGTTATGCTATGATGTTGGGGCATGATTTATTATTGATTATCTTCCATTTGACTGGTGGTCGGGGACGAGCGATGGTCTTCTCCTACCAATCTACCCCCCTAGGGGCATGCATAGTAGTACTTTGCTTCGAGGGCTAATAAACTTTTTCAATAAGTATATGAGTTCGTTATGACTAATGTGAGTCCATGGATTATACACACTCTTACCTTTCCGCAATTTGCTAGCCTCTACGGTACCGTGCATTGCCCTTTCTCACCTCAAGAGTCGGTGCAAACTTCGCTGGTGCATCCAAACCCCGTGATATGATACGCTCTATCACACATAAGCCTTATTATATCTTCCTCAAAACAGCCGCTATACCTACCTATTATGGCCTTTCCATAGCCATTCTGAGATATATTGCCATGCAACTTCCACCGCTTCCGTTTTGATGACTTGAGCATTCATTGTCATATTGCTTTGCATGATCATATAGCTGACATAGTAGCTGTGGCTCGGCCACTGTTCATCATTTTTTATACATGTTACACTAGATCATTGCACATCCTAGTACACTGCCAGAGGCATTCATAGAGTCATATTTTGTTATAGGTATCGAGTTGTAATTTTTATTTATTTTGAGTTATAAGTAAATAGAAGTGTGATGGTCATCATTATTCATTATTAGAACATTGCCCTAGTGAGGAAAGGATGATGGAGACTATGATTCCCCCACAAGTCGGGATGGGAGTCCGGACAATGAGAGAGAAAATACAAAAAAGAAAAAAAAAGAAGTAAAAGAAATGAAAGAAATAAAGAGAGAAGGGGCATGCTAGTTCCACACTTGTGCTTCAAAGTAGCACCATGTTTTTCATATGGAGAGTCTCCTATGTTGTCACTCATATACTAGTGGGAATTTTTCATTATAGGATTAGATGCACACCCACTTAGTTTTCATATTGAGATTTCATACACTTATAGCTCTTTGTGCATTTGTTGTATGGCAATCCCTACTCCTCACGTTGATATCAATTGATGGGCATCTCCATAGCCTATTGGTTAGCCTCATCGATGTGAGACTTTCTTACCTTTTTGTCTTCTCTATATTTACCCCTATCATCATACTCTATTCCACTTGTAGTGCTTGATGACCCACAAGTATATGGGATCAATTGTAGCTCTTTTCGATAAGTAAGAGTGTCGAACCCAACGAGGAGCAGAAGGAAATGACAAGTGGTTTTCAGCAAAGTAATGTCTAGAAGTGCTAAAATTGTAAGTAACAGAGTAGTTTAGTAGCAAGATAATTTGTAACGAGTAAGTAATGATAATAGTAGCAAAAGTGCAGCAAGGTAGCCCAATCTTTTTGAGGCAAAGGACAGGACAAAATGGTCTCTTATGATAAACAAAGCGTTCTTGAGGGTACACAGGAATTTCATCTAGTCACTTTCACCATGTTGGTTTGATTCGTGTTCGCTACTTTGATAATTTGATATGTGGGTGGACCGGTGCTTAGGCGATGTTATTACTTGAACAAACCTCCTACTTATGATTAACCCTCCTGCAAGCATCCGCAACTACGAGAAAAGTATTAAGAATAAATTCTAACCATAGCATTAAACTTTTGGATCCAATCGGTCCCTTACGAAATAGCGCATAAACTGGGGTTTAAGCTTCTATCACTCTCGCAACCCATCATCTAATTGCTACTCCACAATGCATTCCCTTAGGCCCAAATATGGTGAAGTGTCATGTAGTCGACATTCACCTGACACCACTAAGGGAATCACAACATGCAAACTATCAAAATATCGAACACATATCAAGTTCACATGATTACTTACAACATGATTTCTCCCGTGACCTCAAGAACAAAAGTAACTACTCAAAAATGATAATCATGCTCAAGATCAGAGGGGTATTAAATAGCATATTGGATCTGAACATATGATCTTCCACCAAATAAACCATATAGTAATCAACTACAAGATGTAATTAACACTACTAGTCACCCACAAGCACCAATCTATAGTTCCGATAACAAGATTGAACACAAGAGATGAACTAGGGTTTGACATGAGATGGTGTTGTTGAAGATGTTGATGAAGATTGCCCTCCCCAAGATGGGAGAGTTGTTGGTAATGATGATGACGGTGATTTCCCCCTTCGGGAGGGAAGTTCCTGGCGGAATTGCTCCGCCAGAGGGCAAAAGTGCTCCTGCCCAAGTTCCGCCTCGAGACGGTGGCGCTCCATCCTGAAAGTCCTCTCCTTATTTGTTTTCTAGGTAAAAATGACTTATATACCAGAAGATGGGCACCGGAGGTGAGCCTGGGTGACCACAACCGACCAGGGCGCGCCTAGGCTCCCTGGCGCGCCTAGGTGGGTTGTGCCCACCTGGTGGGCCTCCTCTGGCACTTATTTGCTCCAATTTTCGTCATATATTCCATAAAAATTCTTCGTGAAGTTTCAGCCTATTTGGAGTTGTGCAGAATAGGTAGCCTGATGTAGCTTTTCCTGGTCCAGATTTCCAGCTGCCGGAATTCTCCTTCTTTGTGTGTACCTTGTAAATTATGAGAGAAAAGGCATTAGAATTACTCCAAAAAGTATTATTATGCATAAAAATATCATAAATAACAATAGGAAAACATGATGCAAAATGGACGTATCAACACCCCCAAGCTTGGACCTCGCTTGTCCTCAAGCGAAAACCGAAATTGAAAAACATGTCCACATGCTTAGAGAGAGAGGTCTCGATAAAAACAAAATATGGACATAGAAGCATCATGTTGATTATTATAACAGCAACAAACTTAAACATAAGACTCTTATCATAGAACTTTTATCATAGACTTCTCATGAATAAGTGACAATTCATCACACTATTGAAGTATAAAGCAAAAACTCTATTAGAAACCAACAAACTATGTTTTCAGTCAACTTTGCAACTACAATTCATCATCTTTTTCAGGACGGGTCACATATCGGAGCCTTTAGGCAAGTCCACATACTCAACCATCATATAGTGTTCTATGATTGCTAACACTCACCACATACACACGAGCAAAACGTTTCAACCGAACACATAGAAAGATAGGGGCTTATAGTTTCGCCTCCCAACTTATTCACCTCACGGGTGATGTCAACAATAATAACTCATGCTACCCATATTCAACTGGACATATGTGCCAATATCTTTCCTCACCACATGATGCTTGCCAAAAGAGAAAAATAAAAAGGAATAGAGAGAAAACTTTGACTCTTTGCATAAAAGTAAATACATAAAAGTAAAAGATAGGCCCTTCGCAGAGGGAAGCAGAGGTTGGCATGCACTTATTTGTTTGTATGCTCAACTCCTTAGTGCAAAAGAACGTCACGTTGTATTGCCCCTTGTGATAGCGACCTTTATTGTGCAGTTTGTCGCTTTTATTCTTCACCATCACAAGTTCGTACAACGCTCAATTTTCTCTTACACTAAATGATCTCACACCTTTAGAAGCAATTTTTATTGCCTTTTTGCACCGATGACAACTTACTTGAGGGATCTTGCTCAATCCCTAGGTAGGTATGGTGGACTCTTGAAAATAAGATTTGGGTTTAAGGGTTTTTGGATGCACAAGTAGTATCTCTACTTAGTGCGGAATTTTTGGCTAGCAAAGACTGGGGGCAAGCACCACATGTTAAATGATCCATAAAAATATGATTTCTATGTGAATATGAACAGACATAAATCATTAGGTTGTCTTCCTTGTCCAACGTCAACAATTTTGGCATATAATATTTTGATGGGGGCTCACAATCACAAAAGATTTCTAGGATAGTATATTTATATGTGAATCTTCTCTTCCCTTATTAATTATTTCATGAGTTGCATCATTGACCAATGCTATGTTCGTCAATCTCTAATAAAATTTCCTACTTATACTTTTCCTTATGTGGTGTCATCACCTACCATAAGATTAGCATATGATCTTCTTGATTTATTTCTTTTCCTTTCCTTTATTTGTTTCTCTTCTTTTATTTATTTCCTTTCTTTTTATTGCAACAAGAAAGTAAAGAAAGAAAAACTCAAACTGAACTTTATTATATATCTTTCACACGATTACAAGGATATATCACTAAGCAAAATCTCGAAAAGAAAGGATCGAACTAAACTTTTATTCATCTAAAGCAAAAGATAACGATAACTATGGATCGAACTAAAATAAGTAAAGGCAAAAGATAGTGGGAACGATACGATATCGGGGCACCCCCCCAAGCTTGGCGGAAGCCAAGGGGAGTGCCCATACCCGATACTCAATTATCTTTTGGCGATGAAGAAGAAGGTGGTGGTGATGAAGAAGATATCTTGTCCTCGGGTTTCCATGGCACAGGTCCACCATCATAAGAGGAGGAGTGAGTCTCACGGGTCCTGCAACCGGCAGCCAAACTCATATCTTTAAAACTCGTCTCATATTCAAAGACTTGGTTTTGGGGATCATAGATCTGGCTTTGGAGGAAGTTGATTTGCTCGTTGAGGGTGAAGATGATGTCCTTCATGGGCTTGCCATCCACCTTGAGATCACGAGAAAGACCCATGATCATGAGGATTGGCATTGAGTCCACGCTCTACCATCCCCTTGCACCGGAAGACCTCCTGCTGCATAGCTTCAAGCCTGGCCTCCACGGTTCCTGTCCCCTTGGGACCTGGTACATCGCGGAGGTGAAGCACCCCCTCATGCATCTGGATGACCTGAGGGTGCTGCACCACTTCCCGCAAATATGGGTTGATAACGTTCTTGAAGAACTTGTCCTTGGAAGAGCTTGAAGAGGCCATGGTAGATGGGATCTAACAGAAAACAGAAGGAAAAGAAAATAGAGGATTTCTCCGCGATACGGTGGTCAACAGTTTCGGGGGGTGTATAAAGATTTTTTTATCTTGGGAAACAAGCAAACCATAAAAAACGGAATCCGGAAGGTACCCTAGGTGGGCACAGCCCACCTGGGCGCGCCAGGTGCGCCCTGGTGTGTTGTGCCCACCAGGGTATGCTTCCTGGAAGTTTCTTATTTTCCTAATTTTCTAAATATTCCAAAACTGTCAAAAAATATTTTTACGGATTTTTCGGAGTCCGTTTACTTACCATATCACGTACCTCCTTATTTTCACGATTCTGGAGTGTTTCAGAAGGACTCTTTTATGTGTTCTTCCAGTGTCAAAGTTTGGATAATATTACTTTCAACATTAACAGGCATACCTGAGATATAATGTTTTATTCGTTGCCCGTTAACAACCTTCGGGTTAGTACCTTCGACATTATTTATTTTGATACCTCCAGAATGATAAACCTCCTTGATAACATAGGGTCCATCCCATTTTGAGAGGACTTTTCCTGTAAAGAATCTGAAATGACAGTTGTACAAAAGAACATATTCTCCGACTTTAAACTCATGCTTTTGGATTCTCTTATCATGCCATCTTTTAACTTTTTCTTTAAATAACTTGGCATTTTCATAAGCTTGGGTTCTCCATTCATCTAATGAGATAACGTCAAATAACCTCTTTTCACCGGCAAGTTTGAAATCATAGTTGAGTTCTTTGATTGCCCAATATGCTTTATGTTCTAACTCAAGATGCAAATGACAAGCTTTTCCATAAACCATTTTATAAGGAGACATACCCATAGGATTTTCATATGTTGTTCTATAAGCCCAAAGTGCATCATCTAATTTCTTAGACCAATTCTTCCGGGACCTATTGACTGTATTTTGCAAAATTAATTTTATTTCTCTATTACTAAGTTCAACTTGACCACTAGACTGATGATGATAAGGTGATGCAATGTGACACCCTCGATTCAATCGTACACTAATCATACACGCAAATGTGTACGATCAAGATCAAGGACTCACGGGGAGATATCACAACACAACTCTAGACACAAATCAAAATAATACAAGCTTTATATTACAAGCCAGGGGCCTCGAGGGCTCGAATACATAAGCTCGAATACACAAGAGTCAGCGGAAGCAACAATATCTGAGTACAGACATAAGTTAGACAAGATTACCTTAAGAAGGCTAGCACAAAAGCAACAACGAACGAAAAGGCAAGGCCTCCTGCCTGGGAGCCTCCTAACTACTCCTAGTCGTCTACGGTCTTCACGTAGTAGTAAACATCCTCCGGGTAGTAGTAGTCATCAGTGGCGTCGTCTAGCTCCTGGGATCCGTCATCTGGTCGCAACAATCGGGTATGGGGAAAAAGGAGTAGCAAAGCAACCGTGAGTACTCATCCAAAGTACTCGCAAGAGTTACATCAGATCTAAACTAAGTATGCATCTGTATCAAAGGATTGGGTTGTATCTGTGGACTAAACTGCAGAATGCCAGAAGGGAAAGGGAAAGCCTAGCCTATTGAAGAGTAGCATCTTCTGGAAACCACCATCTTGCAGCAAGAGGAGGGAGTAGAGTAGCATAAAGTAAAGTAGCAGTAATGTTATCAACCTCGGCCAGAGATCCTTTCTCGACTCCCTGCGAGAATGCAATCCCAGAGCCATACTATCCAGTTATCATCTCATATCCAAGTCTCATCACAATCCATTTAACCTCACAAGTATCCAGTTCTAGTTGTATCGATCGGGATACAACTCCAAGTGTCTGTTACCGTAGGACAGGCTATCGATAGATGTTTTCTTCCCTGCAGGGGTGCACCAACTTACCCACCACGCTCGATTAACTCCGGCCGGACACACTTTCCTGGGTCATGCCCGGCCTCGGCCAAACAATACGCCGCAACCCGACCTAGGCTTAATAGAGAGGTCAGCACGCCGGACTAAACCTATGCCCCCAGGGGTCATGGGCCATCTCCCCGGGAACTCCTGCACGTTGCGTGGGCGGCCGGTGAGCAGACCTAGCTACCTCCTTCAACAAGGCAGGTGCTTACGCAGTCCAACCCGGCGCGCGCCGCTCACTCGCTGACGTTTATTAAGCTTCGGCTGATGCATACGACGCAGAACGCCCATACTATGCCCATGTGATGGTTAGTGCTATCAGGCCAGAGGCCCCTCGGATCAAATATCCAAATCGTAGTGGATTAGGAGCACGCGGTAACGAGCAGAGACTCACGATCGATGTGACCTCGTCGCCCCGTCTCGAGTACTTGCGGCAAGGGCTAAGAATGCCCGGCCACGCCTCGTAAGTATCTCGCGGGCACCCTCCAGGTCAACCCGACTCCACATCACTCGCTATTAAGCTCGCACGGGTACCCCTCAGGGTCGACCTGTATTTAGTAACATGGCGCAGTGTAAAGTCATAGTAACCATAGTAACTGTGTGTCTAACACCAAGGGGAAACCCTGAGGAATCACCCCCGGTGAATCCCACTCAATGTTATCATCAAGGTGAACGTAAGAGGATCCATCCTCGAGGTTCACACTTGAGGGGTTGCATGACAGAGCGGTAACGGAAGTGGTTAAGGAGGAAATCACCCTCGATGACCTCGACCGTATAGCTACACTACAGAGATCTCATCAGGAGTGATGTAAGAGGTTCCACCCTCGGCACTCGATGGTAACTCTGTAGAGTCGTACAACTAGGGGGGTGATGTGCGGTGTCGGGGCCTGGACATCGATCACGTTGATCGAGTCATCGAACATAAAGCAAGGCAACTGGGACAAGGTGGGGGTCACTGATGGATCTCTAACCAACCTATACTAAGCAGTTTAGGATAAGTAGGTAAGGTATAAAAGCAGGTAACAACAACAGGCTATGCATCAGAGTAGGATCATACAGAAAGCAGTAGCAGTTCTAATGCAAGCATGAGAGGAAAAGAAATAGGCGATATCGGAATGCTCAAGGGGGGGTTTGCTTGCCTGGTTGCTCAGACAAGAAGAAGAGGTCATCGATGACGTAGTCGATCACAGCGGCATCATCGGTCTTGGGGTCTACCGGAGTGAAGAGGGGGAAGAAATAGTAAATACAGAGCAATCAAAGCATCACAAGGCATAACATGACGACGGGCAGAGCTAGGGTTGCCCTAACGTAGTACTACACGTTGCAGACGGAGGGGATAAACATCCAAGGATGAATTCCCGGCGTTAGGCGGATTCCGGATAGATGAAAGAGAGGGGACGGTTCCATGCTTAGCATGCTAGGGGCATGTGACAGGTGATTGGGCCACGCAATTGGATTCGTTGGATTTTTCTAAGCAACTTTCATATAGAAAACATTTTCATCCGAGCTACGGTTTAAAAGTTACGGATTTTCGAAGTTTAAACCAATTTCTGAATTATTTTAAAATCAGAAAAGGTTTATTGCGTCAGCAGTGACGTCAGCACTGCATCAGCTCTGCTGACCAGTCAAACTGACAGGTGGGACCCACCTGTCAGCCTCTCTGTCTAACAGAGGCTTAACTAAACTAACAGGGTTAGTTAGGGGGCGTGGGCCCCAGCAGTCAGTGACTGATTAGGTTAACTAATTAGATTTAATTATTAAAACGTTATTAGACTGATATAATAGAGGGGGGCCCACGTGTCAGTTGCTGGGGGTTGCCCAGTCAGCACGTTGACCTCGGTCAACTGGTCAAAGTGGGGCCCCTGGGCCCACCAGTCAGTGGCCCAGGTGGTGCCACGTAGGTGCCAAGTCGATGACGTCGCCGGAATCACGCCCGCGACCATTCCCGTGGCGGAAGTTCACCGGAGTTGGCCGGAAAACGGCTACAAGGCACGGTTAGAGGTGCGGTGAGGCGCGTCGAAAGGCCACTCGACCGCGCGTCGAGTGGTGGTGGTGGTACCGCCGGACCTGGCCGGAAACGTCACCGGCGACGAGGTCCGCGGCGTAGCGGCTACGGGCGATGGCAGAAAAGGAGCTACGGGCATCCACGGTCGGTTGAACAGGGGGGGGGGAGGGCGACGGGGGGGGGGGGAGTGGGCCACATGGCCTGTTGGGCCAGCTGACTCGGATGGAGGGGTGGGCCGAGGCCCAGGGGGAGGCCAGGGGCTCTGGCCCCTTCCCCTTTTTTATTTGCTTTCCCTTTTTGCTTTAGCTATTTTAGGCCACATAGGCATTTTGCAAAAATGCTGGATCACCACCAATATTACCAGGAGAATGTTTTACACATGATGAACATTTTAGTTTTCATGTTTGAGCATTTTGAATTCCACACAAAATTTGAATTTGAATTCAACTGGAATTTGAAAGAGAGAGGAGACAAAGATGATCAAGCACTTGTTTAGCAAAATAATTAACTGAACCCCAGGGGTTACTGTAGCATCATTACACCGGGGTGTTACATGCAATTCTATGGTTAACATCATACTTGGCAAGCATTTTACGGAAAGCACCATGAATAAAGTGTGAGCCACCATCAGTCATTAAATATCCAGGGACTCCAAACCTTGGGAAAATAACTTCCTTAAGCATTTTAATAGAGGTGTTGTGATCAGCACTACTGGTTGGAATAGCTTCTACCCATTTAGTAACATAATCAACAACAATCAAAATATGTATATACCCATTATAGGAAGGAAAAGGTCCCATGTAATCAAATCCCCAAACATCAAATGGTTCAACACCAAGTGAATAATTCATAGACATTTCTTGACGCTTACCGATATTACCTATTCTCTGACATTCATCACAAGATAACAAAAACTTACGGGCATCCTTGAAGAGAGTAGGCCAATAAAATCCAGATTACAATACCTTGTGAGTAGTTCTATCTCCAGCATGATGCCCTACATAAGCTTCGGGGTGGCATTTCCATAGGATTTGTCCTTGTTCATGCTTAGGTACACATCGTCTAATAATGCCATCTACTCCTTCTTTATAAAGATGTGGATCATCCCAAAAGTAATGTCTTAAATCATAGAAGAATTTTTTTCTTTTGTTGGTATGTAAAGCTAGGTGGTAAATATTTAGCAACAATGTAATTAGCATAGACAGCATACCAATGAGTGTTATGAGCAACATTTATTGCAGCTAACTGCTCATCACAAAAACTATCATCAATAGGTAGTGGGTCATCAAGCACATTTTCAAGCTAGAAAAATTATCAGCTACAGGATTCTCGGCTCCTTTTCTATCAGTGATATGTAAATCAAATTCTTGTAGCAAGAGAATCCATCGAATAAGTCTAGGTTTAGCATCTTTCTTTTCCATAAGATATTTAATAGTAGCATGATCGGTGTGAACAATTACTTTTGAATCAACAATGTAAGATCTAAATCTATCACAAGCAAACACCACTGCTAAGAATTCTTTTTCAGTAGTAGCATAATTTCGTTGAGCACTGTCTAGAGTTTTACTAGCATAATGAATAGCATTCAGTTTCTTATCAACTCTTTGTCCTAGAACAACACCAATAGCATAATTTCAAAAGGCAAGTTCCAATCAGGTGGTTGAACAATAGTTGTAGAAATTAAGACTTTCTTGAGTGTTTCAAAGGCTTCTAAACAATCATCATAAAAAAGGAACATCCTTTTGCAAAAGATTCGTAAGAGGCCTAAAAATTTTAGAAAAGTTTTTGATAAATCTCCTATAGAAACAAGCATGACCTAGGAAACTGCGAATACCTTTGATATCTTTAGGACATGGCATTTTCTCAATTGCCTCAACCTTAGCTTTGTCCACTTCAATACCTATTTCAGAAATTTTATGACCCAAGACAATGCCTTCATTAACCATAAAGTGGTACTTCTCCCAATTCAAGACAAGATTTGTCTGTTCACATCTGTGCAAAACTCGATCAAGATTGCTTAAACAATCATCAAAAGACTTCCCATAAATAGAGAAGTCATCCATGAAAACCTCAACAATCTTTTCACAGAAGTCAGAGAATATAGCAGTCATACATCTTTGAAAGGTAGGAGGTGCATTGCATAAACTAAAGGGCATACGTCTATAAGCATAAGTTCCAAAGGGACAAGTAAAAGTGGTCTTTTCTTGATCAGGTTGAGAAACATGTATTTGTGAAAAACCAGAATATCCATTAAGGAAGAAAAAAATGTGTGTGCTTAGATAATCTTTCTATAATTTGATCAATAAAAGGTAGAGGGTAATGATCTTTTCTAGTTGCTTTGTTTAGTTTTCTGAAATCAATTACCATTCTATAGCCTATAACAATTCTTTGCGGAATAAGTTCATTCTTGTCATTAGGAACAACAATGGTAACTCCTTTCTTAGGGACACAATGAATAGGACTTACCCATCTACTATCAACTATAGGATAGATTATACCTGCTTCTAGAAGTTTTTAATATTTCTGTTCTTACCACTTCCTTCATTTTTGGATTTAACCGAAGTTGGTGATCAACAACGGGCTTAGCATCAGGTTCCATATTAATCTTGTGCTGACATAGAGTGGGACTAATGCCCTTTAAATCATCAAGAGTATATCCAATAGCAGCTCGGTGCTTCCTTAGAACTTTCAATAATATTTCTTCTTCATGTTCTGAAAGGTTAGCACTAATAATAACATGATATATCTTATTTTCATCAAGATAATAATATTTCAAAGTGTGTGGCAATTGTTTTAATTCAAACACAAGATCACATTTAGGTGGAGGAGGACCTCCTAGAGTTTCAATAGGAAAATTGTAATTAAGCAGAGGACGTTGTTCAAAGAAAATATTATCTATTTCATTTCTTTCATGCATATGTAAATCATTTTCATGGTCTAGCAAATATTGTTCTAAAGGATCAGTAGGCGGTACAGGAATAGAAGCAAGACCAATTATTTCATCCTCACTAGGCAATTCTTTTTCATGAAGCTTTCTACTAAACTTGGAAAAAATAAACTCATGAGACTCATTACCAAAACTAACACCGACAGTTTGTTTCTCATGGTCTATTTTAGCATTAACGGTGTTCAAGAAAGGTCTACCAAAGATAATGGGACAAAAGTCATCTTGTGGGGACACTGGTGCACGTCGGTCCTAAACAAACGGTTTTTAACCCCTTTCCGCGACGGCATATGGAACCGTCTCCAAGTGAGTGTGGGCGATAGGGGGTCCTTCCCACACGACCCAGAAACCGTCGGGGATAGGGATCCTTGATGCATACAGTTGTCCCTGTATAACCGTTTCCGATATCTCGAATATCCCAAATGCTTCATCCTTGCTATTCGTTTGTGCTCGCATTGCCATCGCAGTCGGAGTTTTGTGGTTCTGCCTAAAACTAGGCAGATTCTAGGCACGGGAGCTTTCCAGGAAGATTCCAGGCACGAGAGATTTACAATGCCTGGAACTTCACAAATAGTTCATGATTATAAACCATGTATGATAGGTAGACAATCACACACATTTAGTTTTCCAGCACCGTATGTGATAGTATCTGACATCACACACGCTTTGCGAATGGCAACTGTGTGCATGCTTGCACACATTTCCTCTTTGTGAACCGTCTCGGATTATGGTGTATATCACAAATGTTTGTGTTTTACCAACCGTGTGTGCCATAATGACCTGCACAACGTAATTTTGCCCTAATTTAATGCTGCTATTTAAAAGTGTACCTAATTTAAACTTGAAAGTAGGCTATAGCTTTATTCATATCCATCAGGTTCAAACAACCAATGCATTATTCGATTCACAGGTACATATGTTTAAGAATTATAGAACCACCAAATAAAGAATGATGTACCAGGGTTCTATACTTGTACTATTATAGATGGTAAAGAAAGAGGCGACAGACAATCCAGTTGCTGAACAAGGTGAAGCGGAATGGCCCTATTGTGCTCTCCTGGATGCAGAAGGCATGCAGGACTCTAGTCCAACCCCTTGTAATGGCCGGCTGCCAATCATGTAGTTTGAGAGGTAATCTTGAGTAAAATGCTTCAGGATCCACTACAAAAGAAAAAATATTCAGATATTGTCATCTAACACAACTCATTATGCGCAGTAAAAAGAAGGCTACAGGGTTCTTACTTACCATCCTACAGTTCACTATTGTCTTGCATAAAGTGTAAACAAATAGTTCGATTGACATCTTTTGACCCATTTTAGTAACAATCTTTATCAGTTTCCTCACTTGATGCTGGTTCACGAATATCTCATTGCCCCATACGCAAAAAGGGTCGAAGTGTGGATCTTTGGCAATGATATATGTACCTAAAAGAACCAAGTTAATATTAGAAGCTAAATAACAATTGAAAAATGATGTAGTACAACACACCATCCATCCCATTATATAAGATTTTATTACATGTATATCTAGACATTATCAGAACATTAAGGTAACACTCTTCCTTGTTGCTATGTAGTTTGGGATTGCATATTTAGTCATTCAGTACAATGCATGTTGCTAAACAACAATTGAAAAACGTAAAGGCATGTTAACTGCAATATCCTTAATAGCAACCAAATATCGTAATTCATAGTGGTATTATTGAAACTGTTATTAATGAAATTGAACTGCATGGCAAATAGTTGCACATATAGAGCATCACATTGTGAAGAACTGAAATAAACAAGTCATAAGGACATCTCTAGGCGATCCTTAAAAAGTTAAAGGACTAAAACCCTTAGTGGATATATATATATACTCCAGCAATTTTTGGCCTTTTCTAGTCGATCCCCTAAACTTAAGGTTGTAAACTTCAATTTGATCATGTACAAAGCAGGTTCAACCGAAAGTAGCATGCATTCAAACATAAACATAGATAGTTTTGCATAACCGAACATAAAACATAAATTTAAACTAAGCTAAACTACTTTCGGTCGAACTAGAGGTCGAGCCAATCCTTCCCCGTCATGTACGGTGTGCCACTAGTCGGGTCCGGGCTAATATCATCGTCGGGGTCGTTGGGGAAGGCACTCCTCCGCTCGTCGACGTCGATCTCCTCGTCCTCGGGGCCCACCTCGACACCCTCTGTGCCGCTGTCGCCGTCGCCTTCGACCTCATCATCAGAGGAGAGCACGATAACCTCGCCGCCATCCGCGCCACCGTCCTCGCCGCCTTCGACCTCGTCATCGGAGGAGAGCGCGATAACCTCGCCACCCTCCATGCTAGCAATGATCGCCCGCTCCGCCTCCATGAGCTCTGGGTGCTGCCGGTGGAGCTCTTGCATGTAGGCCTCGTCGGCAGCCTCGGCCTCGAGACGCTCCCACGCCTCGTGGTCCTCCCGCGCCGTAGCCGAGCTCACCACCCCTGGCTCCGACGGAACGAGGTGGACCGGACATGTGCCGAAGGGGAAATTGAGCCTAGCCGCCATGCCGTGGTAGCGGACCTGCCAGCGGTCATACTCCATGGCCACGAGCTCGGTCGTGTGGAAGCTACCGAGCCACCGGCGGGTGTGGGTCTCTCGATCTATAATCTTCGCAACCCACATCCCCCACCGCCACCGCCGCCGGACCCCGAGGTAGGACTTCGTCGGCTGTCGGGTCCGGGGAAAGACGGGGAAGTCCTCAAACCGGCATAGGGGCGCGGCAGCGGGCGGATCAGGGGACCGGCGATGGCGGATCGGGCCCGCGGAGGACGACGGGGACACCTCGGCGGCCACCTCGCCGGCGTCGGGTGAAAAGGCCGCGATAAACCTCCATTTGGACATTGGCTACTCGAGATCCCCGGCACACAGGCAGAGGTTGAGGTTGGAGGCGCCGGCGATGGCGATGGCGGCGACCTGCCAATGGTTTCAAGGGTTGTGTGTGTCTGTGTGAGCGGAGGTTGTGTTTGAGGAAATACTTCGGCAACTGAAAATTTTACTAGGCAGGAGTAACAAGGCGGGGCTACTGAAAATTTGGATCAAGGGCGAGCAGATATTTTTGAGATTGCGAGGGATGCAGAGGCGGGAGTAAAATACCGGGGCTACTAAAAATTTGAATCAAGGCACTGAAGCAGAGAGGGATGCAGAGGCGGGAGTTTTGGGGGAGCGAGCTAGTGTGCTTGACATGCCGGCTGTGGACGGACGCACCTTCTCGCGTAAGCCATAGGCGTACTATACACCGACGGTGCTCCAAGATATTTTGTACTATAGCTCACACGGTTGGTGAGAATAAACTGTGTGGGATCTACTTGATTTGAATTACAAAATGGGGTCACAATGGCAATGGACGGTGTTTGAATTGCTAGACCTTTTATCTGTAGTGAACATGCAACTATATATGTGTGTCGTAAAAGAATTGGAATTATTTAGGTTCGTTTGGACACTTCATATATTAAACTGGTTTTCTAGCCATTTCAGGTGCACAATTCAAAATTAAACTACATGCACATGCTCCGGTGCATATAAATTGGTTGAAAAATCAAATTTGTGTCCTTCAGGGCATGCTTAGATCCCATGGAAGAAATGGGAATGAATTTTTCGGGGTTCGTTTGGCCTTTTTTATACATTAACTGAGTTTTCTAGGCATTTTATGTGCATAATTCAAATTTGAACTACAAGCACATGCTCCAATGCACTAAAGTTGGTTGAAAAATCACATGTGTGTCCTTGGGTGAATTTCTAGGTCCCATGCGAGAGATGGGAATGAATTTCAAACACCAGGGCATTGTTGATTGCCGGCAAAATGTTGAGATACCTGGTTTTAAAATTCTAGTGAATCCAAAACTCGTCTGAAATACATGAAACTTGGCATGCTATCATGGAGCGGCATCAATATGCTGTGGTGAAAAGTTTGTCCCATTTGGGGCAGGTTTGGGTATAAGCTTCTCACAAACCAGAGCTTCTCACAACAAGCATGATGGTTTCGATAGGGAACATACCACCTTTGGGGACGAGATGATATCCGTTGCCTCATATTGCTCTCAAAAAAAAATTCTAGTGTCAACACAGAACAACAGGAGTGTTGTGTTCAATCTTGGAATTTTTCAGGGTTCGTTTGGACTTTTTTTATACATTAACAGGGTTTTCTAGGCATCTTATGTGCATAATTCAAATTTGAACTACAAGCACATGCTCCAATGCACCAAAGTTGGTTGAAAAATCACATGTGTCTCCTTGGGTGAATTTCTATGTCCCATGCAAGAGATGTGAATGAATTTCAAACACCAGGGCACTGATGATTGCCGGCAAAATGTTGAGATGCCTGGTTTTTAAATTCTAGTAAATCCAAAACTCGTCTGAAATTCATGAAAGTTGGCATGCTATCATGGAGCGGCATCAACATGCCGTGGTGAAAATTTTGTCCCATTTGGGGCAGGTTTGGGTATAAGCTTCTCACAAATCAGAGCTTCTCACAACAAGCATGATGGTTTCGATAGGGAACGTACCACCTTTGGGGACAAGATGATATTCGTTGCCTCTTATTGCTTTCAAAATCTTTCTAGTGTCAACATAGAACAACATGAGTGTTGTGTTCAATCTTGGAATTTTCTGGGGTTCGTTTGGCCTTTTTTACATTAACTGGGTTTTCTAGGCATTTTATGTGCATAATTCAAATTTGAACTAGAAGCACATGCTCCAATGCACCAAAGTTGGTTGAAAAATCACATGTGTGTCCTTGGGTGAATTTCTAGGTCCCATGCAAGAGATGGGAATGAAATCCAAACACCATGGCACTGTTGATTGCCGGAAAAATGTTGAGATGCCTAGTTTTTAAATTCTAGTAAATCCAAAACTTGTTTGAAATTCATGAAACTTGGCATGCTATCATGGAGCGGCATCAACATGTCATGGTGAAAATTTTGTCCCATTTGGGGCAGGTTCGGGCATAAGCTTCTCACAAACCATAGCTTCTCACAACAAGCATGATGGTTTCGATAGGGAACGTCCCACCTTTGGGGATGAAACGATATCCATTGCCTCTTATTGCTTTCAAATATTTTCTAGTTTCAACATAGAACAACGGGAGTGTTGTGTCAATTGTTGTGATTTTTCGGGGTTCGTTTGGACATTTTTATGCATTAACTGGGTTTCCTAGGCATTTTATGTGCACAATTCAAATTTGAACTACAAGCACATTCTCCAATGCACTAAGGTTGGTTGAAAAATCTTATATGTGTCCTTGGGTGAATTTCTAGGTCCCATGCAAGAGATGGGAATGAAATTCAAACACCAGGGCACTGTTGATTGCCGACAAAACATTGAGATGCCTGTTTTTTAAATTCTAGCAAATCCGAAACTCGTCTAAAATTCATGAAACTTGGCATGCTATCATGGGGGGGCATCAACATGCCGTGTTAAAAAATTTGTCCCATTTGGGGCAGGTTCGGGTATATGATTCTCACAAACGAGAGCTTCTCACAACAAGCATGATGGTTTCGGTAGGGGACATCCCACCTTTGGGGATGAAACGATATCCATTGCCTCTTATTGCTTTCAAAAAATTTCTCGTGTCAACATAGAACAACAGGAGTGTTGTGTCAATTTTTGGGATTTTTCGGGGTTCATTTAGACATTTTTATGCATTAACTGAGTTTTCAATGCATTTATGTGCATAATTCAAATTTGAACTACATGCACATGCTCCAGTGCATATAAATTGGTTGAAAAATCAAATTTGTGTCCTTGGGTGCATGCTTAGGTCCCATGCAAGAAATGGGAATGAATTTCAAACACCAGGGCACCGTTGATTGCCGACAAAACATTGAGATGCCTCGTTTTTAAATTCTAGTAAATCCAAAACTCGTTTGAAATTCATGGAACTTGGGATCCTTTCATGGAGCGGCATCAACATGCTGTGGTAAAAATTTGTCCCATTTGGGGCAGGTTTGGGTATATGCTTCTCACAAACCAGAGTTTCTCACAACAAGCATCATGGTTAAGGTAGGGAATGTCCCACCTTTGGGGACGAAACGATATCCACTGCCTCTTATTGCTTCCAATTTTTTTCTCGTGTCAACATAGAACAACAGGAGTGTTGTGTCAATTTTTTTGATTTTTCGGGGTTCTTTTGGACATTTTTATGCATTAACTAAGTTTTCAATGCATTTATGTGCATAATTCAAATTTGAACTACATGCACATGCTCCAGTGCATATAAATTGGTTGAAAAATCAAATCTGTGTCCTTGGGTGCATGCTTAGTTCCCATGCAATAAATGGGAATGAATTTCAACATTAGGGCACCGTTGATTGCCGACAAAACATTGAGATGCCTGGTTTTTAAATTCTAGTAAATCCAAAACTCGTCTGAAATTCATGAAACTTGGCATGCTATCATGGAATGGCGCCCGAGATGATGTGGTATTTTTTGTGTCCATTTTGAGAGAAGGCGCACTCGAATAATGACAGACAACAAAGGCATTTTGAAAAAATAGTTGCCACTTAATATCTCAAACATTTGTATAATTCAAAACATGTGCATTCTATTAACCATTCACGTGACGCCACGTGTCTTGGTTTTAATGGATGTAGGAGGTGTCGTGCGAACAGCTGCTTGACCTTGACTGAACGAGAGGCGTGCGAGCGCAGTCCAGTGTGCAGGCTGACCGAGAGGCATGCAAGTTGTCCTCCAATGCGCAGGCTCACCGGGAAGCGTGCGAGCTTTACGCTGCGCAGACTCACTGGGAAGCGAGCCCTTTGACTTCCATGGCCGCCCGCCTTCCTCTCCATTTATGGCGCCCGAGCCGTTGTTTAATACAGATGGCCTTACTGTACGCCTCCCATTCCCCTCCTCCCCGCAGACCTCCGCCACCATGGCGCAGAATGATCATCTTCCACTAGTCTTCAATTTTGGTGAAGTCGACTCCGAGCCGGAGGAGATAGAAAATAAGGAGGAATGGGGAGTAATGGACATGGCCCAGAACAAGTTGGCTGCGGCGGTTGCTGCCCCCGCTCCCGTCCCAGCTCCCATCCACACGCCCGCGTCAGCGACCATCCCCATAGCATTGACGAGCTGGTCGCCGAGCACTATCGCAGAGCTGGAAGCCGCGGGCATCAGCGAGGTCTCCTCGGACCCGCACAAGCTCGTGTACATGCCAGCGCTAGCTCCCGTGCCCATGCCCGTGCGCGCCCCTCCACCCACTGTTCCGCCGGCCCCCGTGCGTTTGGCTGCATCCGCCGCTGTCAGGACCCTGATTCCAAGTCACACCAATCTAGCATGTAACACTTCATATCACTTTGCGGCCTCATGCACGGTATTCCCACAGGTGCCACCTTACCTGGCCCAGGACCGTTTGCACCTTTTAGCTCACGTATATGATAGCGTCGCTAGCATCCATATGACAGAGAACCCGGGCCAACATGACTAGTCGTGAACCCAAAGTGGCACTAACTTACAGGGACAGGCATACATGAATCAACATCTAGCATGTCGGTCAGCAGCGTGCGAATCCGGGCTGTAGCACTGGGCTAACAGGACTCCGGTGAACCGGGCTGTAGCAGGCTAGGCAGGACTCCGGATGTCACCGCGTGACATTTCCCCGAAGGGACAGACACAGGAACGAAGTGAATCACATGCCGGCCAGTCAAGTGTTCTGGAGCAGTAGTGCTGGGCTAGCAGGACTCCGGTGAACCGGGCAGGAGCGGACTAGTATGGCTCATGGAAGCACAAGACTACATTTCCCCATAAGAGAGGCTACCAGGGATAAACAACTAGGTTGTCGGATCCCACACATACCAAGCATTTCAATCATACACACAATATGCTCGATATGTGTAAATACAACATGGCATCACAACAAAACTCTACAACTCAATGTATTTATTCATTAGGCTCCGAAGATCCAGATAATACAAACATGGGTCTCATGACCCAACATTCAGAGCATACAAGTCAAAGCACATGCGAAAGCTTAACATGTCTGAGTACAGACATCTACAAATGAAAAAGGCTGAGAAGCCTGACTATCTACCAGATCCTGCCGAGGGCACAAGATCGTAGCTGAGGTAACCAGCTAAACGTCGAAGTCCACACGGAACTACTAGCGAGACTGATGTCTCTCTCTGCAAAAACATAAATTAAGCAAATGTGAGTACAAATGTACTCAGCAAGACTTACATCAGAACTAAGTACATATGCATCATTATCAACAAAGGTGTGGTGGAGTTTAACTACAGCAAGCCAGCTTTGACGTGGTGGCTATCCTGAACTACGACTGCAAGTAACTCTTTTGAGGTGGCGCACACGAGTCCACATATTCACCATATCAATACACCACTATGGATCCGCTCCCGTATCCCTACGAGAACGCCATCCATAGCACTCACGCTTATCTTGCGCATTTTAGAGTATCCACTTTCACTTGTCTATGAACTATACAAGGGGTCCAAGTTTCCATATCCGAGGAATCCGGCTATTCGAATAGATAACGATAACCCTGCAGGGGTGTACTTCTTGAATTTCCCCATAAGAGAGGCTACCAAGGATAAACAACTAGGTTGTTGGATCCCACACATACCAAGCATTTCAATCATACACACAATATGCTCGATATGTGTAAATACAACATGGCATCACAACAAAATTCTATGACTCAAAGTATTTATTCATTAGGCTCCGAAGAGCCAGATAATACAAACATGGGTCTCATGACCCAACATTCAGAGCATACAAGTCAAAGCACATGCGAAAGCTTAACATGTCTGAGTACAGACATCTACAAACGAAAAAGGCTGAGAAGCCTGACTATCTACCAGATCCTGCCGAGGGCACAAGATCGTAGCTGAGGTAACCAGCTAAACGTCGAAGTCCACATGGAACTACTAGCGAGACTGAAGTCTCTCTCTGCAAAAACATAAATTAAGCAAACGTGAGTACAAATGTACTCAGCAAGACTTACATCAAAACTAACTACATATGCATCATTATCAACAAAGGGGTGGTGGAGTTTAACTGCAGCAAGCCAGCTTTGACTCGGTGGATATCCTGAACTACGACTGCAAGTAACTCTTTTGAGGTGGTGCACACAAGTCCACATATTCACCATATCAATACACCACTATGGATCCGCTCCCGTCTCCCTACGAGAACGCCATCCATAGCACTCACGCTTATCTTGTGCACTTTAGAGTATCCACTTTCACTTTTCTATGAACTGTACAAGGGGTCCAAGTTTCCATATCCGAGGAATCCAGCTATTCGAATAGATAACGATAACCCTGCAGGGGTGTACTTCTTCACACACGCTCTCGCCACTTACCACCATGTACACGTCGTGTATCTCGGCAACCTTCAAGCGGAAGCCTGGTGAGGGAGTCGGCCACGACCTGACTAATCACACAAGTCTCTCGTCCAGGTTTATTACCTATTCGGGTTCCATCCGCAAGGAGATCCGGCCGGGGTGTCGCTCACGGCCCCAAACGATGTGTACAGGGTTCCCAAGCCCACCATCCGGGTGCCACTTGGTACACCGGGCCACTGTGCCTAGTCTGTCCCAAGCCCACCTATACCGGGTGCCACTTGGTAGACTACTAACACTACCTACAAACACTAGAAACTAGTTGTAACTCCTGGACAGAGATCAGGTAGATTAATAAGTCGAGAGGGGCACTTAAGAATTCCAATGCGTGGTAGTAACTGTTCATGGATCACAAACACAGAACTCAGTTCCTGAGGACGGCTGCAATGAGGCAACCCACCATGTACTCCTACATGGCCTCTCACCACTACCTTTACCAAATCGTGTTCACACACTTAGTTCTCAACAGTAGGACATGTTCACCACATTCCAATTCATCCCCGATGAATCAGACCTGACTCAACTATAAGCAGTAGCCGGCATGAAAAACAAGCATGAATGAGTAGGCACACCAGGGCTCAAACAACTCCTACTCATGCTCGTGGGTTTCATCTATTTACTGTGGCAATGACAGGTCATGCAGAGGAAAGGGGTTTAACTACCGCAGCATGTAACAGTTGAATCGTTGTTGTCCTAATGCAGTAAAAGAGAGCATGAGTGAGAGAGTGGGATTGTATCGGAATGAACAAGGGGGTTTTGCTTGCCTGGCACTTCTAAAGATAGTATAGCTCTTCATCAGTGTCAACGAACTCATCGTCGGAACATACGTCTACCGAGAGGGAACAACCACCGGCAACAGAGAAAGAACACAATCAATGCAATGCAACAATATGATGCATGATCATGATTTCATGACATGTCAATATGCTGTGATTTGAGCAAATGCAACTAGCAACAGGTTAAATGAGGTTGGTTTGAATCCAAGATTCAAATTCAAACTCCATATGTGAAGGTTTAAATGCCCTTTATATGATTTGTCCTAAACAGCAGCCATAAGTTGTTCTAACATGCATGAAAATGGTAAAGATGGATAGATTGAATTTTTCTGATCATTTTTCATATATAAATTATTTCATTTGGAGTTACGGTTGATTTTCTATGATTTTTAGAAGTTTTGGTTATTTTCTAGAATTCATAAATCATTTTTGATTTATTTAAATTCCAGAAAAACTTTACTGCATCAGCACTAAGTCACGGTGACGTCAGCATTGACCAAAGTCAAACCTGACTGGTGGGCTCCACCTGTCATTGACTCAGGGGGTTAACAGGGGTTATTTAACTTTAATTGTGTCACTAACAGTGCGGGTCCCACATGTCATCCACTCGGGGTTGATTAACTGGGTGATTAGCACCTAATCAAATCCCGCCACGTCAGCGTCGCCGGATTAAGCACCGGCGACCACATCTCGCGGTGGAGGCTCGCCGGAGTTGCTCGGGCTCGTGCTACAGGCGGCGGTTTGCGACGCGGTTGGCCTCTACGGCTAGCTGGAGCTCGCGCGCACCTAATGGAGCAGGCGTGGGGGGCTACGGTGGCCTGTGGTGGCGGCAGCAGCAAGCTTGCCGGTGGCCGGAGCTCGGGTGAGCTCGGGGTCGAGGCTACAACGGCCGTGGTGATGCGGGGTTAGCACCTATGGATTCTAAGCGGTGCGACGAATACATTGGACGCATGCCCGGGACCAAATGGTCACCGGAGTGTCGCCGGCGTCGAGCTCGTGTGGCGGTGCGTCTCAGCTCCGGTGGAGGAGGCAGCTAGAGCTCGAAATCGGGCATGGAGTTAGGGGTAAACGAAGCAGGGGCTCACATGGAGTCGGTAGGGAGGCTCAGCAAGCTCGGGGAGGACCAGACGGTGGCGTAACGGCGATGGCGATCCGGCGCCGTGCGCGGAGAAGACGGGTCGATGGCGAGGCAGCAGGGCGTCCGGCGGTGCGTGGCTCATCGGGGATGAAGAGGAGGTCGTAGCGGAGCTCCTGGAGTCGACGGTGGAGCGAGGGGTGGCCGGTGAGCATGGTGGCAGCGAACGGCGGCGGCGGGCGCGTTCGGGTGGACGCGCGCGAGAGAGATAGAGGAGGGAGAGAGAGATCGATCCAGACGGCTCCGAGGCTTATCCCCTCACTGACGAGGCAGACAAGGAGGCAGGAGGTAGCGCGAGGAGAGAATGCGTGCGTCGGCCACGCGCTCGGTATCCTACTGGCGAGAGGAAGACGAGAACTGGCACGTCGGCTGCCTGCTGGGCTGGGCCTCAGCTACAGTGTTGGGCCACAAGGTGGGTTGCATGGGTGAGTTCACTGCCTCTCTCTATTTTCCTATTTAAGTTTCTGTTTTCTATTGATTTAACTTTGTTTTGATTTAGTATAATACTAAACCACATCTAAAAATCCTGAAATAAATTGTGGGGACATTTTGAATTATTTCCAACAACCCACATTTAGTTTCAGAATTATTTGAGCATTTCAAATAATTATAGCAATTAAATGCCCAAATTCAAATACATAATGATTTAATTCAAATGTCAATAAATGGCCTAGAAATATGTGCATTATTTTTGGTAGAGGTTTTCACCTTTATCAAAAATCTTGAACTTTTCTAAAGGGCATTCTGGGATCATTGTAAATGTTTTTAAGTTGAACCTAGTTGAGTTCTTTTGGGTGCTAGGGATTGATCACCCCTATTTCAAATTTCTTAAATTTAAACATGATGACATGAATGCT
This sequence comes from Triticum urartu, assembly GCF_003073215.2. Taxonomy (NCBI): domain Eukaryota; kingdom Viridiplantae; phylum Streptophyta; class Magnoliopsida; order Poales; family Poaceae; genus Triticum; species Triticum urartu. The sequence goes on along the minus strand of NC_053022.1, from coordinate 96,316,241 downwards.
TTCATGCTACTAGTTACAAGCAAATCTAGGGTCGTGACAGCCGCGCCCGTGCGCACCCCTCCACCCACCGTGGCGCCAGTCCCCGTGCGTTTGGCTGCACGCGTCGCGCTCGTGCCCGTGCCCCCCCCCCTAGCGGCATGGGACGCTGTCGTCGACCGCTACCTCTCAGCGGCGCCAGTTGCCGTCCTCTCGCGCCCCTCCCGTCGATCGCGCGACGACATGATGTTTGATTTACAAGTGAAGAACATTTTGTGCTGCCTTGAAGACTTCAACAACGGCGTCCGGGAGGACGACAACGACAGTGCGACACGTCGTCGCCGCCTCCAGAAATAGTTTTTTTGGGGTTTAATACTGTATCTTGAATTCTCGATCATATGAATATAAATTTGCAGCGTGACTGAATGAAAGATATGGTTTGAACGAACTTCCGTTTTTCTCTCTTAATGTACAGACTTATCAAACGATTTTCTTTTGAAAAAAATGTCAACGGTTTTTAAATATAAAACACTCATCGCAAACGTTTTAGTTAGAACGCCCGTACGCAAACTGACAGCTTCCCCAGGAAGCCAAGGGAAAATGTGCTGAGCGGGATTTCTGCATCCCTTCAACACAAACGGTTGTTTTGCATGCCCGTGTGCAACCACATACAAACAATTGGGTAGGATTTGCATATCTGTTATTTTGGGTATGTTGCCATTTCTCAAACAGGAAAGATTTATATTTGTTTATCTAGTAACATTGCCATTTGTCAACCTTGTAACACTGCGATTTGTCAAAATATGCAGCTACAAATCACTAGCACTATCTAATTTTTGCAACTAAAATCACTAGCACTGTTCATATGGAAACCACTAGCAGGCGTGAGTTCATGGACTCATATGCAAATGTACCATTGATTACATACAACAAGTCATCAACCCACAACGACAACGAGGATACACGTTGGATTATAGATCATTTCCAACAAAACATTCTAGTAAAGTTTTTCTCACACAACAAATAACAAAGCGATGAAATGAACTTCAGCTTAACCACTCGTCAGCATTGGAAATGCTTGCTTTGAACCAGAAGTGATTCTCTGGGAAGGGCCATCTACTGTCAATCTCAAGACCAACGCAGGACTGATCATCGAGGCTGAAGCGGACTATGTCAGGATCCATATTGGGATGGTAGGGAAGCATAGTAATGTTCGAGGTATAGATATAGTTGCTTCTCATAAATGGTAGTAATGTTGTGTCAACAACAGCTGGATCGCCTTCCACCATCATTGGATAGTTTTGTCCAAGGAAGAGCGAGTTTCCTCCAAGACTTTCAATACTGAACCGGGGAGAAGGTGTTGGCGCTAGTACACCAGTATCCATCCTGAATACCCTGCAACGGATGTTGGAATAGGTCCTGAGAGTGCGACCATACGAGACAACACCTGCTTCCTTAGTAACATCAGTAGTGCCTCGTATACAGACAAGAAGAGGTGATCCATCGGAATAAGTTGCCAGGCGCCACTGAGTATATGGGTCCTGCTCGTCCTCATGCTCATGAATAAAATTTTCAAGTGTAGGTGGTGGAATGTTCACAGGACCTTGGAAACACAAGAAGGTTAATTAGTAAAGGGAAACTAGCTAACCCGCATGCATGTGGATGAAACAATTATAATTACGGTGGAAGACAAACATACCGAAATCATGAGGATTCCATCCAAAAACAGTGCGACGAGTGGTGGCAGCAAACACAAGATCCTCGTATTGAATTGCATCACAATACTCATCCGTGTATATAAACTAATTTTTGAGCAATATCCATTGAGTCGAACCATGAAGGACGGCAACAAGCTTGTCGAAGATAGCGACAACATAAGCATTCCTATAACCCCAAGAGCGGTTGGGAACTCGACAAATTGCTATCTTCTATAGACGACAGTCAGCACGATCGTATTTGAACTCACATAGAATACCGGTGTACTCAACCTCTGGGCAGTCGTCTGAGTTTTTTCAAAGTGGAACCCGATGACGAGTGTACACATTCACAAGTTCCCACTCGCAGTTGTACCCAATATAAACAACCCAATCTCCATTTGCGCCTTCCCAAGCCTTGCCCTCAAGCGATGGCATCTTAACATCATATGTATCATTATCAAGCGGCATCAACTTACACAAGGCGAGGCTTCCCTCGTCCCCGTGCCAGTCAGCAGGGTCATGACAAAGAAGATAGGGGAGATCAAACCGCTCCTGAACCCTGGGGTTCCTTGTAATGATGTTATTAGTTGAGTCGAGAATGGTCTTGAATGAACCTGTCATGCTAGCCGAGGTGATGACGTCGCACCGATCAATGAGTTCCTCCACCACGTCATCATTTAGATCGGGGCAAGAATAATGGTGTCGTTTCTGGCTTGTTCCCTCCATGGAGAAGACGATCAAACAATGGCAGAAGGAAGGGTGAAGGAAAATGGAGGAGGGAGGAAGAGCTAGCGTGTGACAGCAGTTCCAAATCGAGAGGGAAAGACGAAGAGTCGATGGACGGTTGGCACGGTACACGAAGAGGCGCCTGTCGAGAGAACGGTTGCCACAGAGGTCACACACTGACAACAAGGCCGAGTGAACCGCATGCAATCCCATCGCACAACACACACGTCTTGTTAATTTGAACCGTTTATGTTCTCTTGTGTCAACGCAAACAGTTCATCCGAGTGAACCGCATGACGTATATCGCACACACCTTGATCTGGCTGACCGTTTCTTTTGTGTTTCCTAATCACAATAGTTCATCCGAGTGAACCGTATGTTGTATATTGCACACACCTTCATTTGGCTGCCCGTTTCATTTGTGTTGCCTAATCACAAATAGTTCATCCGAGTGAACCGTATGCTGTGTATCGCACATGCCTTCATCTGGCTGCCCGTTTCTTTTGTTCCTCCTCATCGCAAATAGTTAATTGAACTGAACCATATGCCCTTCATCACACACGCAACTAAAATCTGAACCGTGTTTGATGCATCCTCCATCATAAACGTTTTCACCTTTTTTGACGGTTTTCATACACCACCGTTTGCGATTATTGCATCACACACAGTTTCTCGAAGGGTCTTTGATCGAAGTGTCACGTTAGCAGCATCCTGAAGTAGTGGGAACCAAGAACAAGGAAATCAGTAGGGTATTTTATTTTGCCACACAAGACTTCAACATCTCTAACAATCCCAATTGGTGATATAGTGTCTCTATTAGCAAGTTTAATAGTAACATCCATGTCTTCTATCTCTGCGGGTGATATGTCATTCATAATTTCTTGATATAAGAAATAAGGAATAGCACTCACGCTAGCACCTATGTCACATAAACCATTATAACAGTGATCTCCTATTTTAACTGAGACAACGGGCATGCCAACAACTGGTCTATGTTTATCCTTTTTATCAGGTTTGGCAATTCTAGCAGCTTCTTCACAGAAGTAAATAACATGCCCATCTACATTTTCTTCCAAGAGATCCTTAACCATAGCAATATTAGGTTCTACTTTAATTTGTTCATTAGCTTTAGGTGTTCTAATATAACTTTTGTTAACCACAGTTGAAACTTTATCATGTTCCTTTATCCTAACAGGGAAAGGTGGTTTCTCAATATAAGCAGTAGGAACAACTGGATCAACATTATAAAGTATAGTTTCTTCTTTAGCTAGTACCGGTTCTTTAATTTCTTCTTTAATAGGTGGGAGATATTTAAACCACTTCTCTTTAGGGAGATGAACATGAGTAGCAAATGATTCATAAAAGGAGGCTCTTATCTCAGAGTCAAGTCCATATTTAGTGCTAAACTTTTGAAAAGCATCGGTACCCATAAAAGATTTAACACAATCATACTTTAGCTTAAGACCCGACTCTTTACCTTCGTCGAGTTCTCAATCTTCAGAGTTGTGTTTAATTCTTTCCAAAATATCCCACCGGAATTCAATAGTCTTCTTCATAAAAGAACCAGCACAAGAAGTATCAAACATGGATCGATCATTATGAGAAAGCCGAGCATAAAAATTACGGATAATAATTTCTCTTGAGAGCTCATGATTGGGGCATGAATATAACATTGAATTAAGCCTCCCCCAAGCTAGAGCGATACTTTATCCTTCACGAGGCCAAAAATTATATATGTAATTTCGATCACGATGAACTAGATGCATAGGATAAATTTTTTGGTGGAACTCCAATTCCAAGATCCAATATCATCGCATAGCCTATACCATGCCAATGCTTTTCCCTGCAAAGATAAAGGGAAAACCTTCTTCATATCTTCATCTCCGGGTAAACCTGCAAGCTTGAACAATCCACACATTTGTTCCACATATATCAAGTGCATATCAGGATGTTCGGTTCCATCTCCTGCATAAGGATTAGCTAGCAGTTGTTCTATCATACCTGAAGGAATTTCATATTCAATATTTTAAATAGGTGCAGTAGGTAGAGGGGTAGCTAATTGTGGTTCCGTTCGAGGTGAAGATACCCCGAACAAACCCCTCAAAGCATTGTTTTCCATAGTAACAAGTGACAATAAATTTCAGCACACTAGATAAATGTTTCATTACCAATTTCACTTACCAAAGGTGCTTCACTCCCCGGCAACGGTGCCAGAAAATAGCCTTGATGACCCACAAGTATATGGGATCAATTGTAGCTCTTTTCTATAAGTAAGAGTGTCGAACCCAATGAGGAGCAGAAGGAAATGACAAGTGGTTTTCAACAAGGTAATGTCTACAAGTGCTGAAATTGTAAGTAACAGAGTAGTTTAGTAGCAAGATAATTTGTAACGAGCAAGTAACGATAATAGTAGCAAAAGTGCAGCAAGGTATCCCAATCCTTTTGAGGCAAAGGACATGCCAAAACGGTCTCTTATGATAAGAAAAGCGTTCTTGAGGGTACACGGGAATTTCATCTAGTCACTTCCACCATGTTGGTTCGATTCGTGTTCGCTACTTTAATAATTTGATATGTGGGTGGACCGGTGCTTAGGTGCTGTTCTTACTTGAACAAACCTCCTACTTATGATTAATCCTCCCGCAAGCATCCGCAACTATGAGAAAAGTATTAAGAATAAATTCTAACCATAGCATTAAACTTTTGGATCCAATCGCTCCCTTACGGAATAGCGCATAAACTGGGGTTTAAGCTTCTGTCACTCTCACATCCCATCATCTAATTGCTACTCCACAAGGCATTCCCTTAGGCCCAAATATGGTGAAGTTTCATGTAGTCGATGTTCACATGACACCACTAAGGGAATCACAACATGCATACTATCAAAATATCAAACACATATCAAGTTCACATGATTACTTGCAACATGATTTCTTCCGTGACCTCAAGAACAAAAGTAACTACTCACAAATGATAATCATGGTCAAGATCAGATGGGTATTAAATAGCATATTGGATCTGAACATATAATCTTCCACCAAATAAACCATATAGTAATCAACTACAAGATGTAATTAACACTACTAGTCACCCACAAGCACCAATCTATAGTTCCGGTAACAAGATTGAACACAAGAAATGAACTAGGGTTTGAGATGAGATGGTGCCGTTGAAGATGTTGATGGAGATTTCCCTCCCCAAGATGGGAGAGTTGTTGGTGATGATGATGACGATGATTTCCCCCTCCGGGAGGGAAGTTCCCCCGGCGGATTTGCTCCGCCGGAGCGCAAAAGTGGTCTTGCCCAAGTTCCGCCTCAAGACGGCGGCGCTCCATCCCGAAAGTCCTCTCCTTATTTTTTTTCTAGGTCAAAATGACTTATATACCAGAAGATGGGCACCTGAGGTGGGCATGGGTGACCACAACCCACCAGGGCGCGCCTGGGCTCCCTGGCGCGCCCAGGTGGGTTGTGCCCACCTGGTGGGCCTCCTCTGGTACTTATTTGCTCCAATATTCATCATATATTCCATACAAATTCTCCATGAAGTTTCAACCTGTTTGGAGTTGTGCAGAATAGGTAGCCTGACGTAGCTTTTCCAGGTCCATATTTCCAGCTGTCAGAATTCTCCTTCTTTGTGTGTACCTTGTAAATTATGAGATAAAAGGCATTAGAATTACTCCAAAAAGCATTATTATGCATAAAAACATCATAAATAACAGTAGGAAACATGATGCAAAATGGACGTATCAGTGCTATATCCATGGATTGCGCTCATGTATTGCGTGAGGGTTGAAAAAGCTGAAGCGCGTTAAAAAGTATGAACCAATTGCTCGGCTTGTCATCGGGGTTGTGCATGATAAATACTTTGTGTTAAGAAGAAAGAGCATGACAAGACTATATGATTTTGTAGGGATAGCTTTCTTTATCGTTGATATTTTGAAGGACATGATTGTTTGTTGAGATGCCTGAGTATTGATGTCTTTATGTCGAATTATAGACTATTTCTTTGAATCACTTATGTCTTAATATTGCAATGATTAGATATATGATCAAGTTTGTGCTAGGTAGCATTCCACGTCAAAAATTATCTTTTTTTATCATTTACCTACTCAAGGATGAGCAGGAATTAAGCTTGGGGATGCTGATACGTCTTCATCGTATCTATAATATTTGATTGTTTCATGCCAATATTATACAACTTTCACATATTTTTGGCAACTTTTTATATGATTTATTGGACTAAGCTATTGATCTAGTGCCGAGTGCCAGTTCCTGTATTTTGCATGTTTTTTGTTTCACGGAAAATCCGTATCAAACGAAGTCCAAACATGATAAAAATTTATGGAGAATTATTTTGGAATATATGTGATTTTTGGGAGGTGGAATCAATGCAAACGGGGGCTCACAGTGCCCACAACCCACCAACGCGCGCCCAGGCCCCGGGCGCGCCCAGGTGTCTTATGCTCCCCTCGAACGTTGGTTGGAGCTCTACTTCGGGCGCAATGAAGCTTACATCTGAAAAAAATCGTGTTAAAATTTTAGCGCAATCGGAGTTACGGATCTCCTGGAATATAAGAAACGGTTTTCGGCCAGATCTGGGGAACGCGAAACAGAAGAGAACACAGAGGGATATCCAATCTCGAAGGGGCTCCCGCCCCTCCGCCGCCATGGAGGCCATGGACCAGAGGGGGAACTCTCCTCCCATCTAGGGGGAGGCCAAGGAAGAAGAAGAAGGAGGGGGCTCTCTCCCCCTCTCTCGGTGGCGCCGAAGTGCCTCCGGGGCTAGGATCGTGACGGCGATCCACATCAACAATCTTACTACTGTCAACACAAACTCTCTCCCCCTCTATGCAGTGGTGTAACCTCCCTTCTCCCCGCTGTAATCTCTACTTAAACATGGTGCTCAACTCCATATATTATTTCCCAATGATATTTGGCTATATATCCTATGGTGTTTGAGTAGATCCATTTTGTGTAGCGACCCGACCTCAAACGGTCAAGTCTCTGTGCTTCAGTGTCATCCCTGGATCGGTAATGCTAACACACACAGTACTCGAGGATTTATAACAGAGTAGCAATCACACACTTATTACATCGAATGTCTCCAAAGAGAACTTACTACAATAAATATGGCTTAAGGTCATCTAATACGATAACAGCGGAAGGCTTGGAAGATAAGTGAGTCCATCAACTCCAACGGCATTGCTGAGCTGCACGGCAACGACCTAATGAACCTTACTCTTCGTCTGAAAAGTCTGCAACATAATACGTTGTAGCTCGAAAACGGGTCAGCACATGGAATATGCTGGCAAAGTAACACAGTAGAGCAAGAACAGAATAATGCTATCACTACATGCATATTTGGCTGGTGGAAAGCTCTATGGTTACAGTTTTGCGAAAAGCCAATTTTTTCCCTACAACAAAGAAATAGATTTTAATTTAACTATCATGGTAGTTGAAACATCATTGAGAAGGTTCCTCCAACTCAATCCGAATTAAAGTAATTATCAACCCAACAATATTAATTTAGAGTGATGAGATACTTAAGATACTCCAAGTACTAGATACTCAAGATGTCCATAACCGGGGATATGGCTAAACATGATTAGTTTGTACACTCTGCAGAGGTTTGCGCACTTTTCCCCACAAGACTCGATCGCCTCCATTGAATTTCTCGCACTACATGGTGTTTGAGAAACGGATGACTGAGACACAATCTTTCAGAAACATTAACTCTCTACTCCGGGCAGACCATACCAAACCTACAACTCACTACCTGCTGATCCACCTCTTCAAGAGCTTCACGTAACTTACTCAACTATGCTAGAGCCCATAATAGCTTGTGGCTGCACACGGAAGTTTCTAGCATAAATCATCTCAGTTCCCTTTGAGCCTGGGTGGCAGTCCATAGGAAGATCACATGGGTACTCCGGGATTTCCAAAAATACAGGCAACACTGTGTACTCCAGGTGCCTCAATCCACCTAGATGTGTATTTAAGTTGCCACCTTAAGTTGAACCATTAATTAACAATCTCACATCTGTCATGGATTTCACTCTCTCAAACCACGTCTACGAGCGTAGCATAGCAATATAAGCAACGCGTAGAAGTAACTCCCAAGGGTTTGAATGTAACAGGGCAATAGGTACTACCTCATCAACTACTTCCCAACCCACATGTTAATGACATCCTAACCATGCAATGTTTGAGGATTGGAACTAATGCATAAAAACTGGGTGATAAAGGGGTATGATCAAAGTGTTACTTGCCTTGCTGACGATCCGCGTAACCTATAGACTCCAAATAACACGCTTCGCACTCCGAGAATTCTATCGCAAACAAACAATAGCATACATAAGCAATCAAGCAAAGAAGCACGGGTAAAACTCAAATAAGAATATCTAACCAGAAAGTTCAACTTAAGAACTCCGGTTTGCAAAAAGAATCAAACCAAACGGAGCAACGAAACTCAAACGGCGAAAAAAACAAGATCCGTTTACTAATCTGGACCTAGGTCAAATTTTACAGTAGCAAAAACTTGCTCAAGTTGGTTAAGCGGAAAGAGGGTCTCGAGACAAAGATCTAGGCGCTTGAATCGCCTGATTCCGACTAACGAGCGAAAAGATAAACTAGAACGAAAATCGGATCAGAAATCGCGATCAGAAATAACCGTGGAAAAATCCGATAAAAGAAAACTGACGAACGGGCTAACAAACGAGCGTTCGTTGTCTGTAACTAACGAGCGAAAACCGTTCGTTAAAATGAACGTACGGACGGACGAACGTCCGCTAAAAAGAAAAACCAGGAAAAACCGGCGAACCGAAAAAAAACTATGGTTTTCTTTAAAAAAACGGATCGGTTCTACCTTGTTGGTCCGGCGAGGCACGACGACAACGGCGAGGCGAGGCGCGGCAGCGGACGAGGCGGCGGCGGCGCGGCGGCTTGGGCGGCGGCTGCGGCGGCTTCGGCTGCGGGGCGAGGCGGAGCGGCGGTGGTGGGTGGTGGTGGCGATGGGGGCAGTATATAAGGAGGGGGTGTGCCTGGGGGGGGGGGCAAAGGCGGCGGGGAGGAGCCCTAGCCGGACTCCTCGAGTCGGGCGGCGGCGCGGCCGGTCTCCTCGAAGGAGATGGCGCGCGGGAGGGTCATATTATCTCCTCGAATGTTTGATTTTAATATTTTTCCTCCAATATTTCAATTATTTTGGAGAAGTCATATTATCTCCTCTCATATACTTTAATATGAAATATTTTCAGAGAAAATAATAATTAAAACCAAACTCCTCATTTCAGAATTTGATAAAAATCAAATTTCAAAACCGGGGAAATCCCCAACTCTCTCCGAGGATCCTTGAGTTGCTTAGGATTTCGAGGATCGCGAGACGAAAAGCAATAAAATATGCTATGCAAGAATGATCTATGTATAACATTCCAAATTGAAATTTTGGGATCTTACAAACCTACCCCCCTTAAGATGAATCTCGCCCTCGAGATTCGGGTTGGCTACAAAATAGGTGTGGGTGGTCTTTGCAGAGATCATCCTCTCGTTCCCATGTGGCTTCGTCCTCGGTATGGTGGATCCATTGAACTTTGCAAAACTTAATAACCTTGTTGCGGGTGACTCGACTGGCAAACTCCAAAATCTTGACTGGCTTCTCCTCATAAGTCAAGTCATTGTCCAACTGAATCGCCTCCAAGGGTATGGTATCTCTTAGCGATATGTCAGCCATCTCAGCATGGCACTTCTTCAACTGGGAAACGTGAAACACATCGTGAACTCCTGACAGTCCTTCAGGTAACTCCAACTTGTAGGCAACTTCTCCCATTCGTTCCAAAACACAATACGGTCCTACAAATCTCGGGGCTAACTTTCCCTTAACTCCAAAACGTTTCACTCCTCGTAAAGGTGATACTCGCAGATATGCTCTGTCTCCAATTTCATAGGTTACCTCCTTGCATTTTGAATCTGCATAACTCTTCTGTCTGGACTGAGCTATCTTCAGTCTATCTTGAATCAGTTTAACTTTCTCCTCAGACTCTTTGATCAAGCCTGGTCCAAACAATTGTCGATCTCCAACTTCATCCCACATCAATGGTGTTCTGCACCTTCGGCCGTACAAGGCTTCGAAGGGTGCCATCTTCAAACTGGCTTAGTAACTATTGTTGTATGAGAACTCTGAGTAAGGCAGATTGTCATCCCAACTAGATCCATAATCTAGCGCACAGGCTCTCAACATGTCCTCCAGAATCTGGTTGACTCTCTTTGTCTGTCCATCCGTTTGTGGGTGAAATGCTGTACTGAACTCCAATCTCGTTCCCAAGGTCTGGTGTAACTGATGCCAAAACTTTGAGGTAAACTGTGTTCCTCTATCGGATACGATGGTCCTTGGAACTCCATGCAGACATACGATCCTGGACATATATATCTTGGCCAACTTCGCACTTGTATAAGTTGTTTTTACTGGGACAAAGTGTGCCACTTTGGTCAAGCGGTCAACTACTACCCATATAGAGTCATAACCTGATTTGGTCCTGGGCAATCCGGTGATAAAATCCATGCCAAGTTTATCCCACTTCCATTCGGGTATCGGCATAGGCTGTAACAATCCTGCTGGCTTTTGATGCTCTGCCTTCACTATCTGGCATACATCACATACGGCCACATACTCTGCGATATCCTTCTTCATCCCTGTCCACCAGAAACGTTCCTTCAAATCCAAATACATCTTGGTGTTTCCGGGGTGTATCGAGTATGGTGAGTCATGAGCCTCCTGAAGTATTAACTTCCTGATCTCTGTGTTATTGGGCACATAAACACGGTCCTCAAACCATAAGGTGTCGTGCTCATCCTCACGAAAACCTTTGGCCTTTCCTTCATTCATTTTCTCTTTTATCTCTGCAATCTCTTTGTCCTCCTTCTGAGCTTCTCGAATCTTTTCTAACAATGTAGAATAAACCTCCATTGTTGCAACAAAACCTCTAGGAACAATCTCCAAACGTAGTTCCCGGAGATTCTCTGCTAACTCCTTCGGCAATCCCGTGCTCTCTAGGGTATTAGCATAACTCTTCCAACTCAAAGCGTCTGCTACGACATTGGCCTTTCCTGGATGATACTGCAGCTTCATATCGTAATCCTTTATGAGCTCCAACCATCTTCTCTGCCTAAGGTTCAATTCCTTCTGGGTGAAGATATACTTCAAACTCTTATGATCCGTGTACATCACAATGGTTTCCAATAAGGTAGTGCCTCCAAGTCTTCAACGCATGCACTACGGCTGCTAGCTCCAAATCATGCGTGGCATAATTCAATTCGTGCAGTTTTAGTGGTCGTGAGGCATACGAAACAACTCTTCCGTCCTGCATGAGCACACTTCCAAGTCCTAAGCGAGAGGCGTCGCAATACACTTGGAAATCCTTACATATATCTGGCAGTGTCAGCACTGGGGCTGTAGTCAAACGTTTCTTTAACTCCTGGAAACTTGTCTCGCAATTTTCTGTCCATTTAAACTTGGGCTCAGTTCTTTTCTGGCTTATGGACGACTTATGGTGGAAAATAAGCACAAGCTGAAAAGAACTCGTTTTTTTGTATTCGGCTTAATTTCCGGCCACAGCCGGTCCCTTCATGTTTGGGAGAAGCCGAGAGAGAGCAGCTTCCCGAGCGTAGCCCTTTAAAAATTGAAGCGGTACATCGCTATGCCCTCCGCGTTGGCAGTATTTACGAGAGAAATGCCACCCGCGAAAGATATAACTCCAGGCATTGAAGCCATCTCTCCCGACTGAAAGCACAAGTGCTCCCTAGGTGGTTTTGATAATTTATGACAACATATCTCTTGTTGGACTAACATTTCGATCTAGGATGTTTCAGATAAGTCCAACAATGGAGTGGCATGGACTAAAGGTTGTGGGAACTCCTTCAAGATGCTAAGGACAAAGGATTGGCTCAAGCTTCAAGCTCAAGACTCTTCATTTTATATTTTAGTGATCCAAGATCACATTGAGTCTTTAGGAAAAGCCAATACTATTAAGGAGGGATGAGGTGTTGCTTAATGAGCCTCTTGCTTCATGTGCTTAGTGATATGCTCCAAAACCCTCAGCTACTTTCCCACTTCCACATATGACCTCCTAAACCCTAAGCCAAACTCGGTCCTACCGATTTTTCCTATCCGGCGCCACCGAGTTCCAATTGTCATAAGCCACTACCAAACCCTAATCATTTCGGTCTCACCGATGGGATCTCGGTTCTCACCGAGATGGGCTTGCAAACTCTCTGTTACCCATTGCAATATTCTCGGTCCCACCGAGATATGCAATCGGTTCCACCGAGTTTGCTTGGCCAAATCTCAGTTTCACTTATTACCCAAATCGGTCCCACCGAGTTTGAGTAATCAGTCAAACCGAGTTTTTGATTTACCCTAACCCCAGCACATCAGTCCCACCGAGTTGATCCAGTCGGTCCCACCGAAATCTCTAACGGTCACTAGGTTTACATTTTCGGTCCGACCGAGTTTATTGATTCGGTCCCACCGAGATTGGAAAACTGTGTAACAGTTGGATTTTGTGTGGAGGCTATATATATACCCCTCCACCTTCTTCTCATTCGATGAGAGAGCCATCAGAACACACACACTATTCCAACTCATATGTTTTGAGAGAGAACCACCTACTCATGTGTTGAGACCAAGACATCCATTCCTACCATATGAATCTTGATCTCTATCCTTCCCAAGTTGCTTTCCACTCAAATCTTCTTTTCACCAAATCCAAATCCTATGAGAGAGTTGAGTGTTGGGGAGACTATCATTTGAAGCACAAGAGCAAGGAGTTCATCATCAACAAACCATTTGTTACTTCTTGGAGAGTGGTGTCTCCTAGATTGGCTAGGTGTCACTTGGGAGCCTCCGACAAGATTGTGGAGTTGAACCAAGGAGTTTGTAAGGGCAAGGAGATCACCTACTTCGTGAAGATCTACCGCTAGTGAGGCAAGTCCTGTGTGGGCGATGGCCATGGTGGGATAGACAAGGTTGCTTCTTCATGGACCCTTTGTGGGTGGTTGCTTCTTCGTGGACCCTTCGTGGGTGGAGCCCTGTGTGGACTCGCGCAACCGTTACCCTTGGGTGGAGCCCTGTGTGGACTCGCGCAACCGTTACCCTTCGTGGGTTGAAGTCTCCATCAACGTGGATGTAGGATAGCACCACCTATCCGAACCACGGGAAAAACATCCGTGTCTCCAATTGCGTTTGAATTCTCCAAACCCTTCTCTTTACATTCTCGCAAGTTGCATGCTTTACATTCCGCTGCTCATATACTCTTTGCATGCTTGCTTGATATGTATTGTGTGTGTTGAAATTGTGCCTAAACTCCACTTAAACCGAAAAATCTTAAAAATTGCAACTTGAGCCTTATGTGTCTAATCACCCCCCCTCTAGACACATCTACTTCTAGATCCTACACAAGTGGTATCAGAGCTTTGGTCTCCATTGCCTTGGTTTAATCATCATTGGAGGAAGATGGATGTGTCTACATTAGGGAGTCTTAGGCATAGAGTGCCTATTCTTGATGGAGAGTACTTTCATGAGTGGAAAAATGAGATGCTTGTAATCTTCAATCAATATCATTTGAACAAGTACATTGCTAGCCCTTGTGCACCCCATATTGATCCCTTGCATCCTACCCTAGATGAAGATATTGACATGATTCGCAATCTTAGAACTATTGAGCTCATCATTAGAGGATTGCCCAAAAATTTGATTGCTAGTTTGCCTACTCAAAATTGCGCCTATACTATATGGAAATTTCTTGAGGAACGGTTTCCCAATCATTCCTTGAAAACTTTGGATGAAATTCTCCATAAATCTATTGCCTTGAGTAAGATGAACTCTAGTGATCCTAGTTTTGGTAAATGTCTTCTTGAACTTGCCAATCTTAAGCATGCTAAAGGATAGGTTGGAATCATAAATGATATCATACTCAAAGCTATAAGAATTCATAAAAGTGACCACTTTAATGATCATTTATCTGATGAATTACCCTCTCTAGGAAATGATGAATCACAAGATCATGATGAACATGAATATTATGATGAGGATGATAGTGACTTCGAGCTTGATGATGCAATGAGACATTTTGGTCTTATGGCAAATGTTCGGGGATATGAATCAGGAGGAAAGGAATGGGTTCTTGATAGTGGATGTACTGATCATATGACCGGAGATGAAGAGATGTTTCGTGAGCTTGCTGAAAATGACGGCCCTCGAAAATATGTCACCTTTGGTGATAATTCAAAGGGTAAAGTGGTTGGCCTTGGTAAGGTGGCCATCTCACATGATAGTTCCATTCGAAATGTCATGCTCGTTGAATCTCTTGGCTACAACTTACTTTCAGTATCTAGACTTGCTGATTTCGGTTTGAATGTCCTATTTACTGAGGTAGATTGCCAAGTATTTCGTCGAGACAATCATAAAATGGTCTTTACGGGTATGCGTAGAGGTGATCTTTACATTGTCGATTTCTCTAAAAAGGCACAACCTAAAACTTGCTTTGTTGCTAAATCCTCAAAAGGTTGGTTGTGGCATAGACGACTAGGTCACGTTGGCATGAGAAACCTTGACAAGCTTATTAAAGGAAATCATATCCTTGGAGTTAACGATGTCATATTTGATAAGGATAGACTTTGCAGTGCTTGTCAAGCAGGTAAACAGGTTGGAGGAAGACATCCCATGAAGAACATCATGACCACAAGGAGGCCACTCGAGCTACTTCACATGGATCTTTTTGGTCCCAACGCCTACAAGAGTCTCGGTGGAAATTCTTTTGGTCTAGTTATAGTTGATGATTTTTCAAGATTTACGTGGGTGTTCTTTCTTAATGACAAGTCGCAGGTCCAGAAGATCTTCAGAAACTTCGCTAGGAAAGCCCAAAATCAGTTTGATGTGAAGATCAAGAAGGTTCGGAGTGACAACGAAACGGAGTTCAAGAACGCAAATGTGGACACCTTTCTTGACGAAGAAGGGATTTCACACGAGTTCTCGGCTACGTACACACCTCAACAAAATGGAGTTGTTGAGAGGAAGAACCGAACGCTCATCGAAATGGCAAGAATGATGCTTGATGAATACAAGACGCCAAAGCACTTTTGGGCAGAAGCGGTTGAGACATCTTGTCACGCAACAAATCGCTTATATCTTCACAAGCTACTCGGCAAGACGGCATACGAACTCCTCACCGGTAACAAGCCTCAAGTTGGATACTTTCGAGTATTCAGCTCAAAGTGCTACATTCTTGATAAGCATCGTCGTTCAAAGTTTGCTCCTAAATCTCATGAAGGTTTTCTACTTGGTTATGGCTCAAACTCTCACACTTACCGTGTCTACAACAATTTCACCCGAAAGGTTGAAGAGACGGTAGATGTGAAGTTTGATGAATCTAATGGCTCGCAAGTAGAGCAATTGCCAATTGATGTAGGAGACAAAGACTCTTCAGAAGCAATTCAAGACTTGTCCATTGGCAAAATTCGTCCAACGGAGGTGAAGGAGAGTACTTCATCCATCCAAGTGGAAGCTTCTACTTCACGACAAGGTGAACCAAGAATCGACACGGAAGCATCCACAAGTGGGACACATCAAGATGAAGAAAACAAGGAAATACGTCAAGACGAACATCAACAACCTCCTTCTCCACCACGACAAGAGAACGACGACGTCAACAATGAAGATGGTCAAGAAGAAGAACAAGATGAAGAAGATGTTCAACAAAGACCCAAGCAAAAGCTCTCACGAGTTCGAGCAAGAATTGCCAAAGATTATCCCGTCGAGCAAATCCTCAATGATATACAAACCGGGAGAATCACTCGCTCAAAAACTCGTTTAGCTAACTTTTGTGAAAATTATTCATTCATCTCTAGCATTGAACCAATGAAGGTTGAAGAAGCATTGGAAGATCCAGATTGGATAAACGCCATGCATGAAGAGCTACATAATTTTGAGAGAAACCAAGTTTGGACATTGGTTGAGAAGCCCGACAACAACCACAACATCATTGGTACCAAATGGGTGTTTCGCAACAAGCAAGATGAAGATGGACAAGTGGTTCGCAACAAAGCACGTCTCGTCGCCCAAGGGTACACACAAGTCGAAGGTATGGACTATGGTGAGACGTATGCTCCCGTTGCTAGACTTGAGTCCATTCGCATCTTACTTGCCTATGCTAATCACCATAATATCACCTTGTACCAAATGGACATTAAAAGTGCTTTTCTAAATGGTGAAATAGAGGAGGAAGTTTATGTCAAACAACCTCCCGGCTTTGTCAATCCTAAGAAACCAAATCATGTTTACAAACTTCACAAAGCTCTTTATGGTCTTAAACAAGCTCCTAGAGCATGGTATAAATGCTTGACCAAGTTCCTTACTACAAGTGGTTTTGAAACTGGTAAAATTGATTCTACTCTTTTTACTAAAAAGGTTAATGGAGAACTATTTGTATGCCAAATTTATGTTGATGATATCATATTTGGTTCAACTAACCCTCTCTTTAGTGAAAAGTTTGGAAAGCTAATGTCAGAGAAGTTTGAGATGTCTATGATGAGTGAACTCAAGGTCTTTCTTGGGTTGCAAATCAAGCAAACTAAGGAAGGTACATTTGTCTCTCAAACAAAGTACACCAAGGACTTATTCAAGAAGTTCAATATGCAAGAATGCAAAGGTATGTCTACACCCATGCCTACTAGTGGACATAATGATTTGACCAAAGATGGTGAACCTGTTGATCAAAAGGTTTATCGCTCTATGATTGGTTCATTGTTATACCTATGTGCTTCACGTCCCGATATTATGCTAAGTGTGTGCATGTGTGCACGATATCAAGCTGCTCCTAAAGATTGTCATCTTAAGGCTGTGAAAAGGATAGTGAGATATTTAATCTATACACCAAATTTTGGCATTTGGTATCCTAAGAGGTCTTCTTTTGATCATATTGGCTATTCCGACTCGGATTATGCCGGAGACAAGGTTGATAGAAAGTCCACTTCGGGTACTTGTCAATTTCTTGGTAGATCTCTTGTGTCTTGGTCTTCCAAGAAACAAAACTCGGTATCCTTATCCACCGCCGAAGCGGAATACATTGCTGCTGGTTCATGTTGCGCTCAATTACTTTGGATGACCCAAACTATTAAAGATTATGGGATTTATGTGAAACATTTTCCACTGCTTTGTGACAATGAAAGTGCTATCAAGATTGGTCATAATCCTGTACAACATTCTCGGACTAAGCATATTGAAGTTCGTCATCATTTCATTCGAGATCATGTTGCTAAGGGTGACATCAATCTTAAGCATGTTCGCACCGACAAGCAATTAGTGGATATATTTACTAAACCACTTGATGAGAAAGTGTTTTGCAGGTTGAGAGGAGAATTGAACATCATTGATGCTTCGAACTTGGAGTAGAAACTCCATTGGATACATGCAAGACATGAGCTTATGACTAATCCATGATATATCTCTTATGATAACTATCTTATGTCTTGGATATATTTGCACCTTGCATGTTGTCTAACCCATGTAGGTGCTTGGTTGAATCTAATTCCATGAGATTGCGACTCACTCATATCCTGAGCGATCTCTACATCACCAAGACTCTACACAATAGTGGTTGAAGACAAGGAAGCACAAAACCATGAAACATATCCTTTGACAAACTCTATGATTAAGCTTCATGATTGTCATTTTTGGATACACAAGTGCTCTTCCTTGCAAGAACTAACCCATGTAGGTAGATGAACTCAAACTCCAAGTGGTGCTCCCAACTCTTGATGAACTACATCAACCTTGAGCACCCACACAAGTTCAACTACATGAGCAAGAACCACATCACCACCCAAGGTATGTTATTCCATCTTAGAGAAGCTTTACTCCAAGACATGAGTCAAAGCAACTCAACAAGATGTGAATACATCAAGATGCTTAAACGAAAAATGGTAACCCCATTTTGAGCTTAAACGATGAGTATGACCTATGATCAAGTGTTCTAACTTGACTCCTAAGTCAATATACTCTAACATAGGTGACTATGTCACCGCCCAATTCTAGATGAAGTTCTCTTGTGTTCCTTTCTGAGTTATTGCATTTGTCCCTTGCATATTTGTTTCTTTCTTTTTCAATCAAAAAAAAACTTCATCTAGAAACCTTTTACCCTTTTCTTTTTGATTTTTGTTCTGCATATTTCTGCATCAAATTCCTCGCAAATCTTTCAGCTAATTCATTGCAAATCTTTGTGAGATCTTACTTGACTAGTGAATGTTGGGGAACGTAGCAATAATTCAAAATTTTCCTAAGTGTCACCAAGATCAATCTATGGAGTCATCTAGCAACGAGGGAGGAGTGGATCTACATACCCTTGTAGATCGCGCGCGGAAGCATTCAAGAGAACGGGGTTGATGGAGTCGTACTCGTCGTGATCCAAATCACCGATGATCCTAGCGCCGAACGGACGGCACCTCCGCGTTCAACACACGTACGGAGCAGCGACGTCTCCTCCTTCTTGATCCAGCAAGGGGGGAGGAGAGGTTGATGGAGATCCAACAACACGACGGCGTGGTGGTGGAAGTAGCGGGATTCCAACAGGGCTTCGCCAAGCGCTGCGGGAGGAGGGAGATGTGTCATGGGAGGGAGAGGGAGGCGCCAGGGCTTGGGGATGGTTTCCATCCCTTCCCCCCACTATATATAGGGCCAAGGGAGAGGGGGAGGGCGCAGCCTTGCCCCTTCCTCCAAGGAAGGGTGCGGCCAAGGGGGGGGAGGAGTCCATCCTCCCCAAGGCACCTCGGAGGCGCCTTCCCCCTTTAGGACTCTTCCTTTCCCCTCTTCTCTTGGCGCATGGGCCTCTTGGGGCTGGTGCCCTTGGCCCATATAGGCCAAGGCGCACCCCCTACAGCCCATGTGGCCCCCCGGGGCAGGTGGCCCCACCCGGTGGACCCCCGGGACCCTTCCGGTGGTCCCGGTACAATACCGGTGACCCCGAAACTTGTCCCGATGGCCGAAATAGCACTTCCTATATATAATTCTTTACCTCCGGACCATTCCGGAACTCCTCGTGACGTCCGGGATCTCATACGGGACTCCGAACATCTTTCGGGTTACCGCATACTAATATCTCTATAACCCTAGCGTCACTGAACCTTAAGTGTGTAGACCCTACGGGTTCGGGAGACATGCAGACATGACCGAGATGACTCTCCGGTCAATAACCAACAGCGGGATCTGGATACCCATGTTGGCTCCCACATGTTCCACGATGATCTCATCGGATGAACCATGATGTCAAGGACTTAATCAATCCCGTATACAATTCCCTTTGTCTAGCGGTACGATACTTGCCCGAGATTCGATCGTCGGTATCCCGATACCTTGTTCAATCTCGTTACCGGCAAGTCTCTTTACTCGTTCCGTAACACATCATCCCGTGATCAACTCCTTGATCACATTGTGCACATTATGATGATGTCCTACCGAGTGGGCCCAGAGATACCTCTCCGTCACACGGAGTGACAAATCCCAGTCTCGATTCGTGCCAACCCAACAAACACTTTCGGAGATACCCGTAGTGCACCTTTATAGTCACCCAGTTACGTTGTGACGTTTGGCACACCCAAAGTACTCCTACGGTATCCGGGAGTTGCACAATCTCATGGTCTAAGGAAATGATACTTGACATTAGAAAAGCTTTAGCATACGAACTACACGATCTAGTGCTATGCTTAGGATTGGGTCTTGTCCATCACATCATTCTCCTAATGATGTGATCCCGTTATCAACGACATCCAATGTCCATGGTCAGGAAACCGTAACCATCTATGGATCAACGAGCTAGTCAACTAGAGGCTTACTAGGGACATGGTGTTGTCTATGTATCCACACATGTATCTGAGTTTCCTATCAGTTCAATTCTAGCATGGATAATAAACGATTATCATGAACAAGGAAATATAATAATAACCAATTTATTATTGCCTCTAGGGCATATTTCCAACAGTCTCCCACTTGCACTAGAGTCAATAATCTAGTTCACATCGCCATGTGATTGGCACTCACAGGTCACATCGCCATGTGACCAACATCCAAAGAGTTTACTAGAGTCAATCATCTAGTTCACATCACTATGTGATTAACACTCAATGAGTTCTGGGTTTGATCATGTTGCTTGTGAGAGAGGTTTTAGTCAACGGGTCTGAACCTTTCAGATCCGTGTGTGCTTTACAAATCTCTATGTCATCTCCTAGATGTAGCTACCACGTTCTATTTGGAGCTATTCCAAATAATTGTTCTACTTGGAGCTATTCTAAATTGTTGCTCCATTATACGTATCCGGCATCTCTACTCAGAGCTATCCGGATAGGTGTTAAGCTTGCATCGATGTAACTCTTTACGTCGAACTCTTTATCACCTCCATAATCGAGAAAATCCCTTAGTCCACTAGTTACTAAGGATAACTTTGACCGCTGTCCTGTGATCCATTCTTGGATCACTCTTGTACCCCTTGACTGACTCATGGCAAGGCACACTTCAGGTGCGGTACACAGCATAGCATACTGTAGAGCCTACGTCTTAAGCATAGGGGACGACCTTCGTCCTTTCTCTCTATTCTACCGTGGTCGATCTTTAAGTCTTAACTTCATACCTTACAACTCAGGCAAGAACTCCTTCTTTGACTGATCCATCTTGAACACCTTCAAGATCATGTCAAGGTATGTGCTCATTTGAAAGTACCATTAAGCGTTTTGATCTATCCTTATAGATCTTGATGCTCAATGCTCAAGTAGCTTAATCCAGGCTTTCCATTGAAAAACACTTTCCAAATAACCCTATATGCTTTCCAGAAATTCTACGTCATTTCTGATCAACAATATGTCAACAACATATACTCATCAGAAATTCTATAGTGCTCCCACTCACTTCTTTGGAAATACAAGTTTCTCATAAACTTTGTATACACCCAAAATCTTTGATCATCATCAAAGCATAAATTCCAACTCCGAGATGCTTACTCCAGTCCTTAGAAGGATTGCTGGAGCTTTGCATACTTATTAGCATCTTTCAGGATTAACAAAACCTTCCGGTTGTATCACATACAACCTTTCCTCAAGAAAATCGTTGAGAAAACGATGTTTTGACATCCTATCTGCAAGATTTCATAAATAATGCAGTAATCGCTAATATAATCCCAATAGACTCTTAGCATCGCTATGAGTGAGAAAGTCTCATCATAGTCAACTCCTTGAACTTGTCGAAAAACATCTTAACGACAAGTCGAGCTTTCTTAATGGTGACATTTACCATCATTGTCCGTCTTCCTTTTAAATCCATCTGTACTCAACAGCCTCACGACCATCAAGTAGTTCTTCCAAAGTCTACACTTTGTTTTCATACATGGATCCTCTCTCGGATTTTATGGCCTCGAGCCATTTATCGGAATCCGGGCCCACCATCGCTTCTCCATAGCTCGTAGGTTCATTGTTGTCTAGCAACATGACTTCCAAGACAGGATCACTTACCACTCTGAAGTAGTACACATCCTTGTCATCCCACGAGGTTTGGTAGTGACTTGATCTGAAGTTTCATGATCACTATCATAAGCTTCCACTTCAATTGATGTAGGTGCCACAGGAACAACTTCCTGTGCCCTGCTACACACTAGTTGAAGAGACGGTTCAATAACCTCATCAAGTCTCCACCATCCTCCCACTCAATTCCTTCGAGAGAAACTTTTCCTCGAGAAAGGACCCGATCATATCATAGATACTTTATCCTCTTGTCACGACGATCTTTCAACTTCACCCTAAAATTACTTGAACCTTTCAATAATTCAGACTCGTGATTCATCAAGTAAATATACTCAACATCTACTCAAATCATCTGTGAAGTAAGAACATAACGATATCCACTACACGCCTCAGCACTCATTGGACTGCACACATCAAAATGTATTACTTCCAACAAGTTGCTTTCTAGTTCCATTTTACTGAAACCGGGGCTTTCAGTCATCTTGCCCATGTGGTATGATTTGCATGTCTCAAGTGATTCAAAATCAAGTGAGTCAAAACGGTCCATTCATGGAGTTTCTTCATGCATATATACCAATAGACATGGTTCGCATGTCTCAAACTTTTCAAAAACGAGTGAGCCCAAAGATCCATCAACATGGAGCTTCTTCATGCGTTTTATACCGATATGACTTACGTGGCAGTGCCACAAGTAGGTGGTACTATCATTACTATCTTTTGGCATGAACATGTGTATCACTACGATCGAGATTCAATAAACCATTCATTTCAGGTGTAAGACCATTTGAAGGTATTATTCAAATAAACAGAGTAACCATTATTCTCTTTAAATGAATAACCATATTGCGATAGACATAATCCAATCATGTCTATGCTCAACGCAAACACCAATCTCGATGGTAGAGGGAGCGTGCGATGCTTGATCATATCAACATTGGAAACACTTCCAACACATATCGTCAGCTCACCTTTAGCTAGTCTCCGTTTATTCCGTAGCTTTTATTTCGAGTTACTAACACTTAGCAACCGAACCGGTATCTAATACCCTGGTGCTACTAGGAGTACTAGTAAAGTACACATCAACACAATGTATATCCAATATACTTCTATCGACCTTGCCAGCCTTCTCATCTACCAAGTATTTAGGGTAATTCTGCTCCAGTGGCTGTTCCCCTTATTACAGAAGCACTTAGTCTCGGGTTTGGGTTCAACCTTGGGTTTCTTCACTAGAGCAGCAGCTGAATTGCCGTTTCATGAAGTATTGAAAGAACATGCGGTGCCCCCATGTTTGGTTTTGGAAATTGATGACAATCTCTATGGATTAATGGTTGCCTTGAGTTATATTTGAAGGTTTTGTCCATAGGCTTTTCTTGGAGTACATGTGTTGGTTTCAAGAAAAGTTTGTGTCGACCAAGGTGCTATTCAAGGAATTATCCAAAGATTGGTCATTTGAGAGTTGAGCTTATTGCAAGCATGTCTTGAAGAAGAAGATTGTGTGATCATTCATGTTTACCTTCAAGACATCATCCAAACGAAGAGAGCTGGAAAGATTCAAGGTTGATCAAGACTAAGTCAAGAGTGAATCAAGTTGATCAACTCACAAAGCATAGAAGATGTACCGAGAGGGATCAAGTGATCCCATGGTTTGGTAAGCATTGTCCATTGTTCTTTGTGTACTAACCCATGGTCTATGTGAGAGTTCTACGTGGGGTTAGGTACATGTTCATGGGCTTGTGTCAAGAGGAAGATATCTCTCAACCCATGGAGAGGATGACATCAAGTGGTGATCGTCATCAAGATTGCCGTGTGCGAGTTCAAGTGGAGCATCACGAAGAGATCAAATGCTTGAAGCTTGCCGTCCTTTGTGGTGACAATGGACTTGTGAAGATGTGCGGAAGAGTGGCTCACCCATAGTGGAGTATGGGGGAGCAATCAACTAGTCTTCATCAAGTCAACCCAATCAAGAAAGGTGGTCCAACTTGAGGGAGTCAAGATCGTCATCATCTAGCTCAAGTGGACCATGTGCAAGGCAAAGGTTTGCCCTTGATAGGTTTTCTATTTTACCGGTCTCATGATGGTAGTTGGGAGACCGGGTTATAGGATCGATTGCCGTACTATCAAGGGGGGCTCTCGATGAGTAGCTTGATCGTATCGTTCGTAGAGAGCTCAAACCATTGCATCCTTGCATCATCTTTCTTGGTTCTTGTTTGGTTCTCATTGTGATTCTTAGAGCTTATGGTCATCTTGATGACAAACTTGAGTTCATCGAAAATGGAGTTCGCATGCATCTTCTATGATGTTTTCGATGTTGGAGGTTTTGCCGGTTCTTCTCGGTTGGAGGTTTCTCTCCTCTATTTGTTGGCATACCTCCCCTGCCTCTTCTTACTATAACCAGTCGCTGTTTTGATGCTACTCGTCGTCTTGTTTCCAACAAGCTTGAGTTTGCTCAATTCGGAGCTCATATGCAGAAGTTATGGCAGTTCTATTTTTCTTGGGTGTGGTTTTTGTCAGGGTCCCAGCGGTAGTACCGTGGTACCCAGCGGTAGTACCGCTGAGGAGTCACAAGCGGCAGTACCGCTCCGCAGCGGTAGTACCGCGGGCCACAGCGGCAGTACCGCTCCTCGGAGCGGCAGTACCGCTTGATGGTCTCAGCAGTAGTACTGTTGCGGCTCCGTGCTCCTACCGCCTCGACTCGAGTGCGCTTTTTCTCGTGTCGGGTTTTGCGGCACTTGCTGCGGTAGTAGTGGCGGTAGTACCGCTTATTAGCGGTAGTACCGCCCTGCCTCCACGGTAGTACCGCTCTGGGTCCCAGCCCCAGCCCCTTTTCTTCTGGCGCGGCAGTACCGCTGAGGGGGAGCGGTACTACCGCTCATAAGCGGTAGTACTGCCCTGCCTCCGCGGTAGTACCGCTCTCTGCGGGGCTGAGTGGGGGATAACGGTTGGATTTTCCCCCTCCTATAAAAAGGGGGTCTTCTTCCCATTGAACCTTATCCTTTGAGCTCGTGTTCTTCCCCCATTGTTGACCTTCTTTGAGCTTGCTAACTCTCAATCCCTCCATGGATTCTTGCTAGTTTTTGAGGGAAAAGAGAGAGGAGATCTAGATCCACATTTCCACCAATCACTTCCTCCTCTATGTGAGGGGAACCCCTTGGATCTAGATCTTGGAGTTCTTGGTGTTCTCTCTCTTGTTCTTCCTCTCATTTTCCTCCCTAGCATTAGTTGCTTCGGTGGGTTTTGAGAGAGAAGGACTTGGGCACTCCGTGTGCCCTTCCCATTGCATTTGGTGCATCGGTTTGAGTTCTCCACGTGATACGTGGAAGTTACAAGTTGAGAAGCTTATTACTCTTGGGTGCTTGGTACCCTTGAGCTTGTTCCTCTTGGGTGCTTGGGCGCCCTAGACGGTTGTTGGTGTTCGGAGTTCAATCATTGTGGTGTAAAGCTCCGGGCAAGCGTCGGGGTCTCCAATTAGGTTGTGGACATCGCCCCGAGCAATTTGACGGGTACCGGTGACCGCCCCCAAGGGTTGCCAAAGTGTACGGGTTTGGTGACCGCCCCCAAGGGTTGCCATTTGTACGGGTTCGGTGACCGCCCTCAAGGGTCCCTTAGTGGAATCACGGCATCTTGCATTGTGCGAGGGCGTGAGGAGATTACGGTGGCCCTAGTGGCTTCTTGGGGAGCATTGTGCCTCCACACCGCTCCAAACGGAGATTAGCATCCGCAAGGGTGTGAACTTCGGGATACATCGTCGTCTCCTCGTGCCTCGGTTATCTCTTACCCGAGCCCTTTACTTATGCACTTTACTTTGTGATAGCCATATTGTTTCTTGTCATATATCTTGCTATCACATAGTTGCTTATCTTTCTTAGCATAAGTTGTTGGTGCACATAGGTGAGCCTAGTTGTTTTAGGTTTTGTGCTTGGCAAATTAACCGCTAGGTTTATTCCGCATTTGTTCAAGCCTAAACCGTAATTATTTTAAAACGCCTATTCACCCCCCCCCCTCTAGGCGACATCCTCGATCTTTCAAGTATCCCTTCTTGCCCTTGCCCTTCTTGAAACTAGTGGTTTCACCAACCATCAACAATTGATGCTCCTTCTTGATTTCTACTTTTGTGGTGTCAAACATCGCGAATATCTCAAGGATCATCATATATGTCCCTGATATATTATAGTTCATCACGAAGCTCTAGCAGCTTGGTGGTAATGTCTTCGGAGAACCATCACTATTTCATCTGGAAGATCAACTCCCACTCGATTCAAGCAATTGTTGTACTCAGACAATCTGAGCACAAGCTCAACAATTGAGCTTTTCTCCCTTAGTTTGCAGGCTAAGAAAATCGTCGGAGGTCTTATACCTCTTGACGTGGGCACGAGCCTGAAATCCCAATTTCAGTCCTTGGAACATCTCATATGTTCTGCGATGTTTCAAAAACGTCTTTGGTGCCTCAATTTTAAACCATTTAGCATTACGCACTGAACTATCATGTAGTCATCAAAACGTGTATGTCAGATGTTCGCAACATCCACAGACGACGTTCGAGGTTCAGCACACTGAGCGGTGCATTAAGGACATAAGCCTTCTATGAAGCAATGAGGACAATCCTCAGTTTACGGACCTAGTCCGCATAATTGCTACTATAATCTTTCAACTAAACTTTCTCTAGGAACATATCTAAACAGTAGAACTGAAGCGCGAGCTACGACATAATTTGCGAAGACCTTTTGACTATGTTCAGGATAATTAAGTTCATCTTATGAACTCCCACTCAGATAGACATCCCTCTAGTCATCTAAGTGATTACATGATCCGAGTCAACTAGGCCGTGTCCAATCATCACGTGAGACGGACTAGTCAACATCGGTGAACATCTTCATGTTGATCGTATCTACCATACGACTCATGCTCGACCTTTCGGTCTCTTGTGTTCCGAGGCCATGTCTGTACACATGCTAGGCTCGTCAAGTCAACCTAAGTGTTTCGCGTGTGTAAATCTGTCTTACACCCATTGTATGTGAACGTTAGAATCTATCACACCCGATCATCACGTGGTGCTTCGAAACAACAAACTATCGCAATAGTGCACAGTTAGGGGGAACACTTTCTTGAAATTTTTAATGAGGGATCATCTTATTTACTACCGTCGTTCTAAGTAAACAAGATGTATAAACATGATAAACATCACATGCAATCAAATAATAGTGACATGATATGGCCAATATCATATAGCTCCTTTGATCTCCATCTTGGGGCTCCATGATCATCTTGTCACTGGCATGACACCATGATCTCCATCATCATGATCTCCATCATCGTGTCTCCATGAAGTTGTAACGTCATCTATTACTTCTACTACTACAGCTAACAGTTAGCAATAAAGTAAAGTAATTATATGACATTTATGTTGACACGCAGGTCATAAATAAATTAAGACAACTCCTATGGCTCCTGCCGGTTGTCATACTCATCGACATGCAAGTCGTGATTCCTATTACAAGAACATGATCAATCTCATACATCACATATATCATTCATCACATCCTTTGGCCATATCACATCACATAGCATACCCTGCAAAAACAAGTTAGACGTCCTCTAATTGTTGTTTGCATGTTTTACGTGGCTGCTATGGGTTTCTAGCAAGAACGTTTCTTACCTATGCAAAAACCACAACGTGATATTCCAATTGCTATTTACCCTTCATAAGGACCCTTTTCATCGAATCCGATCCGACTAAAGTGGGAGAGATAGACACCCGCTAGCCACCTTATGCAACTATTGCATGTCAGTCGGTGGAACCAGTCTCACGTAAGAGTACGTGTAAGGTCGGTCCGGGCCGCTTCATCCCACAATGCCGCCAAATCAAGATTGGACTAGTAACGGTAAGCATATTGAACAAAATCAACGCCCACAACTACTTTGTGTTCTACTCGTGCATAGAATCTACGCATAGACCTAGCTCATGATGCCACTGTTGGGGAACGTAGCAATAATTCAAAATTTTCCTACGTGTCACCAAGATCAATCTATGGAGTCATCTAGCAACGAGGGAGGAGTGGATCTACATACCCTTGTAGATCGCGCGCGGAAGCATTCAAGAGAACGGGGTTGATGGAGTCGTACTCGTCATGATCCAAATCACCGATGATCCTAGCGCCAAACGGACGGCACCTCCGCGTTCAACACACGTACGGAGCAGCGACGTCTCCTCCTTCTTGATCCAGCAAGGGGGGAGGAGAGGTTGATGGAGATCCAACAACACGACGGCGTGGTGGTGGAAGTAGCGGGATTCCAACAGGGCTTCGCCAAGCGCTGCGGGAGGAGGGAGATGTGTCATGGGAGGGAGAGGGAGGCGCCAGGGGCTTGGGGATGGTTTCCCTCCCTTCCCCCCACTATATATAGGGCCAAGGGAGAAGGGGAGGGTGCAGCCTTGCCCCTTCCTCCAAGGAAGGGTGCGGCCAAGGGGGGAGGAGTCCATCCTCCCCAAGGCACCTCGGAGGCGCCTTCCCCCTTTAGGACTCTTCCTTTCCCCTCTTCTCTTGGCGCATGGGCCTCTTGGGGCTGGTGCCCTTGGCCCATATAGGCCAAGGCGCACCCCCTACAGCCCATGTGGCCCCCCGGGGCAGGTGGCCCCACCCGGTGGACCCCCGGGACCCTTCCGGTGGTCCCGGTACAATACCGGTGACCCCGAAACTTGTCCCGATGGCCGAAATAGCACTTCCTATATATAATTCTTTACCTCCGGACCATTCCGGAACTCCTCGTGACGTCCGGGATCTCATACGGGACTCCGAACATCTTTCGGGTTACCGCATACTAATATCTCTATAACCCTAGCGTCACTGAACCTTAAGTGTGTAGACCCTACGGGTTCGGGAGACATGCAGACATGACCGAGATGACTCTCCGGTCAATAACCAACAGCGGGATCTGGATACCCATGTTGGCTCCCACATGTTCCACGATGATCTCATCGGATGAACCATGATGTCAAGGACTTAATCAATCCCGTATACAATTCCCTTTGTCTAGCGGTACGATACTTGCCCGAGATTCGATCGTCGGTATCCCGATACTTTGTTCAATCTCGTTACCGGCAAGTCTCTTTTACTCGTTCCGTAACACATCATCCCATGATCAACTCCTTGATCACATTGTGCACATTATGATGATGTCCTACCGAGTGGGCCCAGAGATACCTCTCCGTCACATGGAGTGACAAATCCCAATCTCGATTCGTGCCAACCCAACAGACACTTTCGGAGATACCCGTAGTGCACCTTTATAGTCACCCAGTTACGTTGTGACGTTTGGCACACCCAAAGTACTCCTACGGTATCCGGGAGTTGCACAATCTCATGGTCTAAGGAAATGATACTTGACATTAGAAAAGCTTTAGCATACAAACTACACGATATAGTGCTATGCTTAGGATTGGGTCTTGTCCATCACATCATTCTCCTAATGATGTGATCCCGTTATCAACGACATCCAATGTCCATGGTCAGGAAACCGTAACCATCTATTGATCAACGAGCTAGTCAACTAGAGGCTTACTAGGGACATGGTTTTGTCTATGTATCCACACATGTATCTGAGTTTCCTATCAGTACAATTCTAGCATGGATAATAAACGATTATCATGAACAAGGAAATATAATAATAACCAATTTATTATTGCCTCTAGGGCATATTTCCGACAGTGAGCTGAGGTGACAAGTGTTTTTCTCTGTGATGAACTCGGTTTCACCGAATAGCCATTTTCGGTCCAACCGAATCCCTTCGGTACTACTGAAACATGCCACTCGGTGCCACCGATTTCGCAACAGGAAAAACAGTTTGCCACATATTCTATATTTCTTCTGATCCAGCTCCACTCAATGAATCTTGTCCTCTACAAGCATCACAGTTTTATTCCCTGCTTTGTACTGAATCTCAAGGACCAAACCTATTCGACGGATACCAGGAACAACCTTCTTGGAAAATGATGTCAAAGGGGGAGAGAGAGATCACATCAAAGCTTATCATCAGGGAGAGAGAGATAAGCTTATCATCAGGGAGAGAGAGATCACATCAAAAGCTTATCACCTAAGGGGGAGAGAATACTCAAGGATCCCATATATTAAGGGGGAGAAAGAAATCTCCAAGGGGGAGAGAATACTCAAGGATCCCAGATGCTTGATGTTCAAGAGGAGAGATGCCACATGTCTTTTTGGGGGAAGGACATGTTCATATGAACTCATTTGAATTTAGTTCTATTCATATCCTTCAGCTCTGATTTTCTATTTCCTATCTTCTCCCAATATCCCATGTAAGATTCAGGGGGAGCAAGACACCTAAGGGAAAGAAATCAGTCAAATTCATTGCATATCTTTATTCTTGGGGACATGTTGAATTCAATATGGTACCTTGTACTCACTCTCTACATGTCATCCCAATCTTGGTATTCTTGTGGTTTCTTTTGTTTGCTCTGGCTAGTGGACGTACCTGTGTTATCTAACCTTGTTTGTGCAGGTTCATTCCATCCTAAGCCAACTCAAGACCACAAGGTAAGTATATGCATCAAAATCATGAGTATGAGGAGTTCTTGCTTATGTACATACTGTTTGCAAGAAGGACTCATGAGCATGAAGGTATTTTCCTTGATAATCTTTTGCTCTGATGCATATGGCCAAGATACATATAACACTTTGCCTACTCTGTCATGGTTATGCTCTCACATGCCTCTCTATTTCATATTTACATGAGTGCATACATGTAGGTTACATGTCCTTCCAAAGCTTTACTTGCTGTTCTTTATATCTTTATCTAAAGCTTTGATGTATGTTGCCATCAATTACCAAAAAGGGGGAGATTGAAAGCACAAGTGCTCCCTAGGTGGTTTTGATAATTGATGACAACATATCTCCTGTTGGACTAACATTTCGATCTAGGATGTTTCAGATAAGTTCAACAATGGAGTGGCATGGACTAAAGGTTGTGGGAACTCCTTCAAGATGCTAAGGACAAAGGATTGGCTCAAGCTTCAAGCTCAAGACTCTTCATTTTATATTTTAGTGATCCAAGATCACATTGAGTCTTTAGGAAAAGCCAATACTATTAAGGAGGGATGGGGTGTTGCTTAATGAGCCTCTTGCTTCATGTGCTTAGTGATATGCTCCAAAACCCTCAGCTACTTTCCCACTTCCACATATGACCTAAACCCTAAGCCAAACTCGGTCCTACCGATTTTTCCTATCCGGCGCCACCGAGTTCCAATTGTCATAAGCCACTGCCAAACCCTAATCATTTCGGTCTCACCGATGGGATCTCGGTCTCACCGAGATGGGCTTGCAAACTCTCTGTTACCCATTGCAATATTCTCGGTCCCACCGAGATATGCAATCGGTTCCACCGAGTTTGCTTGGCCAAATCTCAGTTTCACTTATTACCCAAATCGGTCCCACCGAGTTTGAGTAATCGGTCAAACCGAGTTTTTGATTTACCCTAACCCCAGCACATCGGTCCCACCGAGTTGATCCAGTCGGTCCCACCGAAATCTCTAACGGTCACTAGGTTTACATTTTCGGTCCGACCGAGTTTATTGATTCGGTCCCACCGAGATTGGAAAACTGTGTAACGGTTGGATTTTGTGTGGAGGCTATATATATACCCCTCCACCTTCTTCTCATTCGATGAGAGAGCCATCAGAACACACACACTATTCCAACTCATATGTTCTGAGAGAGAACCACCTACTCATGTGTTGAGACCAAGACATTCCATTCCTACCATATGAATCTTGATCTCTAGCCTTCCCAAGTTGCTTTCCACTCAAATCCTCCTTTCAACCAAATCCAAATCCTATGAGAGAGAGTTGAGTGTTGGGGAGACTATCATTTGAAGCACAAGAGCAAGGAGTTCATTACCTACACACCATTTGTTACTTCTTGGAGAGTGGTGTCTCCTAGATTGGCTAGGTGTCACTTGGGAGCCTCCGACAAGATTGTGGAGTTGAACCAAGGAGTTTGTAAGGGCAAGGAGATCACCTACTTCGTGAAGATCTACCGCTAGTGAGGCAAGTCCTGTGTGGGCGATGGCCATGGTGGGATAGACAAGGTTGCTTCTTCATGGACCCTTTGTGGGTGGTTGCTTCTTCGTGGACCCTTCGTGGGTGGAGCCCTGTGTGGACTCGCGCAACCGTTACCCTTGGGTGGAGCCCTGTGTGGACTCGCGCAACCGTTACCCTTCGTGGGTTGAAGTCTCCATCAACGTGGATGTAGGATAGCACCACCTATCCGAACCACGGGAAAAACATCCGTGTCTCCAATTGCGTTTGAATTCTCCAAACCCTTCTCTTTACATTCTCACAAGTTGCATGCTTTACATTCCGCTGCTCATATACTCTTTGCATGCTTGCTTGATATGTATTGTGTGTGTTGAAATTGTGCCTAAACTCCACTTAAACCGAAAAAGCTTAAAAATTGCAACTTGAGCCTTATGTGTCTAATCACCCCCCCTCTAGACACGTCTACTTCTAGATCCTACACCGACGCATCATCCGCTTCGGGCGTCTGCTAGGTTTCCTTGCCGCCGCCTCTTGTCCAGCTAGCCGCGCCGCCGTCGTCCTTCCTGACGCCATGCAGGGAGGTTAACCAACGTCGCTCCCAACGTCGCAATCGCTGGCCTCCGCCCGTCCCTCTGCTGCTTCCCGTCCTGCTGCACTTCCGTCCTGCACACTAGCTACTCCCATCTTCACGGCAAGCTCCAGTCCGATCGTCCCCGTCCAAGCTCTTACCAAGGTAAGCACCGTCTGTCCTCTCATCTTTCTGCTCCGGACTTCTTTCCTGATCTGCATGTGATGCATGATGTTATGAGTGTATCTGGGTCCGGTGCAATACATGTGTATGTGTCTGTGTAGGTTTGAACAATTATCACCGGGTAGGATTGCTCCTATAGATACGCTCCTGTGGCAATCGGCCGAGTGATCTACGTGTACGTTAGTACTAGCACTATAAAGATCAAAGCGAAGATCGTCCAGCGATGTGCGAGTATTATCTTGGTGTTGCTAATCGATTGCTCGTAGTACGAGTAGCACTTCTAATTGTACACTGATTGCTATGCACGTGTATTTGTATGACCAAAAATACTTTGTCATGTATGAATTTGGTGTTGTGGCAGTGAGCTAATTTTTTAATTAAATACATAGTGGGATCTTATTTCTGCTACGTGTTATGTGGTATGGGGGTATGGGGTATGCGCTATTTGATTAAAATTGTAACATTCATTTTATGATAGATGGATAAAGGTAAATCTGGGAAAGCAAATTGGGATCCTGTTGCCCATAAAATTTTCCTTGACATTTGTGTTGAAGAAGTGAATGCAAATAACCGTTCTGATGAACATTTGAGCCCAATTGGGTATGAAAATATGATAAGGAAGTTCAATGAGCAGACAAACAGAAATTATGTTCGCAAGCAATTCAAGAATAGGTGGGATTTACTTAAAAAAGAGTACAATTGTTGGAAGACGTTGAACCAAAAGGCATCTCGCATTGGAATAGATCCTGTTACTAGGAGCATTGCGGCTACCGATGAATGGTGGGCGAATGAGATACAGGTATTGAAGCATTCATATTACTTTTACTTGTTACTTTGCCATCCAATTTCTTAATTAATTTATTTGTGTGATTTTTCTGCAGAGGAATGAGATTGCCGCCAAGTTCCGATATGCTCCATTAGTTGATGAGCAAAGAATGAGTTTTATATTTGATGACCATAGTGTGACGAATGCATATGCAAGGGTCGCAACTCCCTCGTCTCAAGTTGATGCTTCTCAAATTAACATTGAAGAGGGTAATGAGGACGGCTCGGGATGTGAGTTAGATGTTAACCAAGTTACACCCACCAATGTTTCATCTAAAGGTCGAAAGAAGAGATCATGTCCTTATTCACCGAGTCCCAAGATGGTCCAAAAGGCGGTAAAAGATAGTGATGATAAAATGGTATTTAACCGTATGGTTGACCTTTGGGAGAGGAGGGAGATTAGCCGCAATTCGGCGACGTCTCAAACAAATGTGGATCATGTGAGAGATGAGATAAAAGAGATGACGACCATGGTGGTGAACGATGGAGGTCGTCCTGGAAGTGATGTGTATTTCTATGCTCTACAACTGTTTACGAAGAAGGAACATCGTGATGTGTTCAGTGCCCTCAAGGATGAGACTGCTAGTGTGAGTCTTGAATGGATCAAGAGGACATGGGATCTCTTTATGAAAAAAGATTAGAACTTCTGTGATGTTATTTTCTTTGAACAAAATTACTTGCTATCGACTTGTACTGTCGTGAACCTATGTTTTGTTTGGAACCTCTTGTTTGCACTCAGATTGTAATATAGGGAAAGTGGATTGTTTGTCATCAATTCGTATGCATCATGGATCTTTTTTCTACTCATTTTTAAAGCCATGTATCATGTTTGACGGCTCAAATTATTTTGTTTTATTGTGTACCAAATTATAATGCATCTATATTGTGTTCTTTATATGACAGATGGATATCTCTGTTGAGGATGAAGATGAAGAATTAGATTTCTGCATTCTTGCAATGGCACATTATCTTCAAAACAAAGAGAGGGTGCCCTATGCACCTAGAAGAGCACCAATGATGACGGGGTTGCAATGGGTGCAAGAGAAAGAGATAAATCCAAAAGCATTCTACTCAATGTTTAGGATGCGGAGGTCAGTGTTTTACCCATTGCATGACATGCTAGTTGAGAAATACGGTTTAAAGTCAACTTGCAAAATGTCAAGTAAAGAAGCGTTGGCACTATTTTTATGGACTTTGGGGACATGCCAGACCACCGAAAATATTGCGGATCGATTTGAACACAGTCGGTCTACAATTAACAAAAAGTTTAAAGAGGTTTTAAGGTGTGTATATCGTATGGCTGGTGATTACCTACGACCCAAAGATGAAACTTTCACCCAAGTTCACGACTCGCTTAAAAAACCAAGATTTTGGCCTCACTTCAAGGATGCCATTGGGGCCATAGATGGAACACACATACCTTGTATTGTGCCGGAAAAAGAGCAGCCCAAATATCGGAACAGAAAAGGTGTCACCACTCAGAATGTCATGGCAATATGTGATTTTGATATGAGGTTCATTTTTGTTGTTGCTGGATGGCCTGGATCTGTTCATGACACCCGTGTATGGGCTGATGCACGAGCTGAATATCCCAGTTTCCCACACCCTCCGAATGGTAATTACTCGTACATGCATTTTTTTACACTAGCCTTTTGCTTTAAATTACCGCTCTTCATTGTATTTTTGTTCCCTGTATAGGAAAATACTATCTTGTTGACTCAGGCTATCCAAACAGAGATGGCTATCTAGCACCATACAAAGGACAACGGTACCATGTACCTGATTTCCAACAAGTACCTCCACGAGGGAGAAATGAGACCTTTAATCATCTACATTCCTCACTACGAAACGTCATCGAAAGAACTTTTGGTGTTCTCAAGATGAAATGGCGAATCCTTCTTGGCATTAGGCGTTACAAAGTTGAAACACAAACAATGATAATTACTACATGTACTTGTCTTCATAACTACATCCGTGAGAGCAAACTACCTGATGAGCATTTTGATATGGTTGAGAATGGATCCTATGTTCACGAGGAGAGCGCTTCTCATCACTTTGCACCCTATGATGAAGGCAATATGGGAAGTGTACGAGATGCTATTGCTGCGAGTGTCTTTCCTTGATGAATAGCTTTATTGTGTATGCTTTTGTTGGGAGAACCATGTAATATTTAGAATATCTTTCTTTCTTCTCAAGTACTACGGACGAGTTTTTTCCGTATGTGCGACAATGATCTTCCTTATGTGGACTTGTTATAATTTAGCGATGTTTCAAAATAAATTTTATGTTCGTATGTGCGGCTAAACAATACAAAATAACCCAATTATTATTTCAACAAAAAAATTAGGGGGTATTACAGACTTTTTATTGGGTATATAAAAAATAAGCTAAACACAGAGAGGCTAAAAAGAACTGGATGGCTTATTTTCACTGGGCTTATTTCCACAACGGCTTGTCTGGGGCTTATTTCCACAGTGGCTTCTTCATAAGCCAGAGGTGAAAAGAACTGGCCCTATAAGTATCTTCTTTTTTTCATTTTTTTGGACACATGACCTTTTGTTTTCTTTGCAAATTTCTGAATCCTTGTTTCACTTTTTTCAAATGCAGTTCAGCTCCAGTACACCGTATGCAACACCCAAGTTTATGTTATATGTAGATTAGCTTGCCCAAAGATCAATACAAGGCAGTGTCACAGAGGATCTGCCCGAAACAAATGCCCAAGGTGGAGATGTTGCTTCCGCAACACCCGTTATGGATGTGCCGGAGAGCTCGCACACACAAGCCAATCCACAAGGGGGAGATGATGTGGGCTCTCAAGAACCACCTAAGGGTGGTATGGAGGGTACTGATGGAAGAGAAGAGAATGTGCACGAGCCACCTCTGAATAACATGGGCGGTGGTGATGATGTGTGTGGTTCTTTGGAGGAGTGGCTACACGCATTGCCTACATTCGAGGAGTTAGAGGTGAGACCCATACAACATTTCATTGTATCACGTATCTTGCTTGACTGCCATGTCAAAACTACTTACTAACAACTAATGTTCCTTTTCCCGCTCTCATCTCTTTTTTTTGTTTTTATGCATTCGCAGCTGCCCCCACATCTTCGTGACATATACAACAAGCACAAAGAGCTACATGCTACAGAACTTAATGCCGCGTTGAGCTCATTTGGGAGGACGTTGCAGGTCATGTATTGCAAACGCATGGGCCTAATGTTGTCTGAGGCAGTCAAAGCTGGATCCAGGAGGGATGAGGCCCAAGATGAAGTGGCAGATGTCACTTTCAGTGTATCAGGAGCTCCCACAGCAGGCATGTGCGATGCCATTGAATTGTTTCCGCAGCAGCCTAAGAAACCAGATGGCGTGCATGGGACTACAGCAACCGCTACAGCCACTGCCACCAAATCTTCTCCGCAGCAGCCTAAGCAACCAGATGGCGTGCATGTGACTACAACAACCGCTACAGCCACTGCCACTGAATTGTTTCCGCAACAGTCTAAGCAACCAGAAGGCGCAAAGAGTGGGGATCCAGCAGTTGAAGTGGATCACACAAACACTGTCCCAGGCAAGAAGAGCGACCACATCAATGGCAGTGTTCATGGCAATGTCAATGTTCATAGCAATGCCAAGGGAGAAGATTCTTGCAGCAAGGTAAACATTGAACAAAAGTCGCCTCGCAGCCCAAGCTACCCATTTGTGAATTTGACAAGGAGGCCAGGGAAACTTGAAGATGGGCCTTCATTTGGCTTATTTGAACCTGGAAGTGATGACGATTTACCGTTTCAGGATCCGCCACAAGTTAGTAATTCACCTGCACAATCATCTGGTCTATTTGATGTGGACTCTTTCTTGGAGATTCGAGCGAGAAGTCCTTTGTTTGATAGTTCTCCTGGCAGTTCAACTGGTCCAGTTTATGATGTGACCCCTGATACGTCTCCGTCGTATCTATTTTTCCAAACACTTTTGCCTTTATTTTGGACTCTAACTTGTATGATTTGAATGGAACTAACCCGTACTGACGTTGTTTTCAGCAGAACTGCCATGATGTTGTTTTATGTGCAGAAAACAAACCGGCACGTGCCGAGGCAGCCGGCCTCGCGGGTGATCCCGCGGATGTCGGGCGGGCCGTGTCCGCCGGCCCCGTTGCCGCGGACCCACTTCACGGCGACCTTCTTGCCGGTGCGGCGGTCGTGCGCCTTGAACACCTCGCCGTAGGTGCCTTCTCCAAGCACCTCAAGCTTCTCGTAGTCGGAGATGCTACCGAACGCGTACCGGGGCTTCTTGCCGCCATGGACGCGCGGTTCTTGTCCCGCCGCTGGGCGCTTGCGGATGGCCGTTGGCATGATCTGAGCTTAGAACGCGCGCCGAGAGCAGATCAAAGCAAGAGGGGCGGGGATTCGTGTGAATCGGGAGCAGAGGAGATCGAGGTGGATGGGAGGAAGGATCGAGGATGAGGATTGAGGAGGATAAGGATCTAGGCTGTTTATGGGCTGGCACTGGCGGCGCGCGTCTCCGAATTGGCGGGGGATTCAGACAGATTTTGGGTACGCGTCGCGTTTACGCGGGTGACGCTTTTTTTTTGAAACTTACGCGGGTGACACTCGCAGTCGCAGGGACAGCTCACTTTGAAATCTCTTCGTCACGCGCAAGGCAACTCGTACGCCATTCTCTCTCTTTTTTTGTTCCGTTTTATATATTTTTATTTTTGCGAATACAGATTTTTTTAAAAAATGTTCAAACACTTCTAAAAAATTCAAGACTGATTTTAACTGTGTGAAAACTTCTTAAAATTACATGAATATTTCTATAATATTCATGCACGCATATTTTCCATCAACTCAAGGTTTTTTAAATGTGGACACTTCTTTTTCCCTTTTCTATATGAAAATATATGAACATTTTCAAATTTGTGAACACATTTTTACAATAAATGAAAAATTATTACAAAGGCATGAATACATTTTAAAATTACAAGAAGATTTTTAAATGTGTGTATACTTCTTTCAGTTATAAAATTTTATTAATTACTTGATGAATAAACTTTAATACTCCCTTTATAAAGTAGAGACCTACGTACTATATTAATTTATAGAGGGAGTACTTGATAAACAATTTAATATGCCCATGCATTGCACCAGGAGAAAATAGTACCCTTGCATTCAGCCATTTTAGTCCTTAAAAACTACACCATCATCAATTGCCACGACGAAATAGGCCATGTGTTGCAATGGGAGCCGCACCCTCTTACTGAAAAACCACATCGTTTAGTCAACTAAGTGTCGGCATAGAACCACATTGCGCAAGACATGAGAATTCACTCTGTGCATTTAAAAAGCAAACTGAAAAACCATACGAAAATAAACCGAGCCGAACCAATTTTATGGTTTTTATGGTTTCTGGTTTCAGTATGGTATGAACTTTTCATACCGATTTGAACTTGGTTTTTATGGTATATACCGGAAAACCGAACGGTTAACCGAGTAAACCGAAATAAAAAATAAATTTATATTTCTTGAGATGAACAACCATACAAGTTGTCATTTTTCTTGTACATGAGTCAAATGCACTACTAAGCACGTAATTTTTTCTTGTAACATAGTCATTTTTCTATTTTTAAAATGCTAAGCACGTCCATAACCATCAACAGATGAATCAATGCATGCATATATACTTATATATATAGTCATATACTATTTGTGTAGAATAGTATGTGTTTGAAGTCATAAATTTGCTAATTATTATTACATCATTTCCAAATTCGCGTCAACTTTGGTTTTTATGGTATATACCGAAACCATACCGAAACAATTTGGTATATACCCAAACCGAACCGTATTTTAATTTCATACCATATTTACCGAAGTATTAATACCGTACAAACTGAAAAACTGTATAAATCAAACCATGTAAACCGAATAAACCGAACGCACTGGGTGAATGAGAATCATAGTCGATGAAGCTCCAACATAGTTTTCTGCCATTTTTTTAGCGGCGAGGTTGGAGTTTCTCGTCATGTGGCAAGATTTGATGTCAGGTGCTTAAATATATGCAAGGGTTCAACTGCGATGACTACAACTCCGGCGCACTGGTCCTTATGGGCACGTGCACAAAGATTTTCCCATTGACATCGACAAGGTCAAACCGGCTCCGGCAGAGAGCGGCGACATCAACTCATTCTTGCGGCAGTAGTGGGTGTTCGATGGTCTTAGAGTCTCGATGTAATTTTTTTAGATGCCTTGTACTTCCAGTGACCTTTTATAGTAGATGTGGTCTTTTCGCCTAAAAATCATAAATAAGATGCAACCCTAAAAAATTAAAATGAAAACGATATATCCAAGTTATTAAATTTTTATTCGGCTGTACAATTTTTTAGAAATTTAATTAAACAATGTATGTATGTTAACACTTTAACTTAACCGATCTTGTAGTAAGACATGGGTTTAACATTTTACGGATGACCATTTTTTATAATACAACATTCATTAATTATGTTTGTACTTAGAAAGTACTCTCTCCGTTTTTATTTACTCCGTATATTAGAGTTGACTGAAGTCAAATTTCATAAAGTTTGACCAAGTTTACAAAAAGAAAATTACCATAACAAATCTATACGATGCGAATGTACATTGAATAATGAATCTAATGGTATTGATTTATTGTTATACATGTTAATATTTTTGTCTATAAATTTTGTCAAAGTTTACAAAGCTTGACTTTGACCAAAGCTAATATGTGGAGTAAATAAAAACGAAGGGAGTAGCATGTTATTTTCTCCCATGATTATTAGTAAGCTGAAACAAATAGCAAAGTAAAGCAATTAGCAGTTAGGTGACGTGCAACCAGAGTATAGATTGGCTGATATTTTCTCCACTATCTGACAGCTTAACTTGACAACCGCAAATTTCTAAAAGAAAGTAACGCCAAAAGCCGAGGACAGGTTGCCACGCAAACATAGTAACTTTCATAATAAGCAGCTTACGCATAGAAAATACTTCTACTTGATTTGGTAATGCAAAATACTCATATACTAGTACAGTAGGATTTTGTAGTGCCGTGGTGGGATTTTGTAGTGATGTCCCTAAGGATAAAAATCCCAGCGATTCCGTCAAAACCCGCTTTAATCTCAGAATTGGATGTGGCGTTGCTGCATCTTTTGGAGTCCAGGCACCTTGAGCAATTTATACGTACAAAGCACATCTGAAAGTGGGCAAAACGCATGTTAAAAGGCTATTAGCACTGAAAGATAAGCTCTCCACCAGGAGCTTGGTTCATTTGTTTCCTTCTGCTGCCTGTGTAAGGGGCATGGCTATGTTCCTCTTACTGTGCAAATCCAGCTCACATACAGCGCTGCAATAAATGGACCAGTCCAAGAAACGTAGCTTGTTCGTTCGCTTCCATTCAATCATTCGTTTGTTTTGATTTTTTTCCTTTATTTTCTTTTCTTTTTCTTATAAACTTTTATTTATATTTTGAAAATCCTAACACATAAAAATTGGTATGTGAATAGTTTGTGCATTGTTTAAAAAATGTTTCTGCAGTGTTAAAAAATTGTTCGCGCAACTTTTATAACTTTTGATGGCATTCAAAAAATATATACATTAAAAAATGTTCACATGTTTCAAACACAATGTTTGTGACATCTTAGTAAAGGTTTATCCAATGTAAAAAATGTTTGCACAAATCAAATAAAATATGTTTTGTACCACTCAAAAAAATGTATGTCACATTTTAAAAAATGTCCACGCATTGCAGAAAATATATTAGTGACATTTTTACAAAATGTTCACACAGTATAGAAAAATGTTCGCCTAGTTTTTTAAAAATGTTTATTTTTTGTGAGGTTTTTAAAAATGTTTATACAATGTAAAAAATTGTTTCACGTAGTTTTAGAAAAATGTTCATTTCCATTAAAGATGTAAAATGTGTATTTGCAAAATGTAACACTGTATCCGAAAAAGTGTTCAAAACATGTATTTTAGGAAAATGCACATTACGTATTTGAAAAATATCCAACGTGTATCAAAAAATTGTTTCATGTGCACGCTAAAAACGTACATTATGTACTGTGAAAAAGTATATATGTGTTGAAGAAAAGGAAACTGATAAAAACTGACAAGGGAACAAAAAGAAAAGTAAACGAAAACCAAAGTAAACCAAAGTATAGCGAATAAAGAAAGAAAAACCAATGGAAAAACAAAGAAAACCAAAGTAAAAAAGAAGAAAAAGGAAAAAACCAAAGAAAATCAGTGAAGAGAAAGAAAGATAAAAGGAAGGGGAAAAAAAGAGAAGGAAACCAGAGCGAGCGAACCATCCAGCTACCACAACGAGCCGGAACGAAGCGAACCTACAGGCGCAGCGAGCATCTGTGCTAAAATGGGCTGGCCCGCTAGTGCCGCCCGCAGATGACCTGATAGATGCACCCACTAACCGACCCCTCGTAGTGACATTTGGACAAGTTATTTTTTTCCCCGTGGAATGGTTTTTGAACCTTCTACTGGCCGGTGCATCTTCTTGGCATCAGAAAATAGTCCACAGATGGAGCTATCACTCTCCATGGACAAAGAGGGTATGACTGTCGCAGTGGATATATTTGGTATGTACCAATCCAGTTGCTCATGAGAGAGACAGAGCAAGAGAGTATGCTCAGTCCCACTCCTTTATATCATCCAGTTGATGGGTAAAGGGAAGAGAATATGCTACCGAGAAAATGCGCCCAATGAAGGCCGGCCTATAGATAGCTAAAGAGGATCAAACCAGCACCACTGCTGCCTAGCTAGGCATGATAGGAATGAACATTAGCATATAGAATCAGGCTCCAATATATCTTCTCCACATGCTTTTTTTTCTCCCTTTCTTTTCCACTTTCTAGATATTGCTAGAGGGATCACGTGAAGATTTAAACGCAAGATTTGGACCTGCCTCTTTGATTCTCAGAACTAGACTTATACCAAGTACCATGAACGGCTCTTGATGCTCTGAGAATCATCCAATGGAGATGAGTTGGAGAGCGAAAGAAAGAGAGAGAGGCATAAAGGTTCCCCTTTACGATAAAATTTCAAACTGGCCAGGAACGTGAGCAAGGTACATCCATGTATCTGGTCTCACGCATCTCAACTCTCAAGCACAAGCACACCGACGGAAACTGTGGGAGCAAATGGAGAAGTACACAAGAATTCTGCAGGGTGTTCAGATGGATGTTTTCTGCAATTTTTCAGGTGGCCATCCATCCATCAATCCAGGTCACCAGGGAACATGAAGAACAGTAGCAAGCAAGAGATGCGGCTCACTTGGAAATTACAAGTGCCATCATATCGGTACCACCTTGTCTACCCTGTTGGCCAGTGATTGATCCAAGGACGATACAAGTTGTGTGTACGTTGTCATGCTTTTTCCTTGCAAACTGTTGCAACTTATGCAGGCGGGTTGTGGGGCTGTCTGATCAAAATGTCGAATTTCAAGAATAAGAAATTACATAAGCATCAATTCATTGAGGTACAATGGTACATACTCCCTCTGTTTCAAAATATAAGATATTTTTTTACACTATCAAGTGTCAAAAAACGTCTTACATTTTGAGCGTGTCATGTCGAAAGCTAAGGTCAGATCAGCACCGCTAAGCTTCGAGATGGATGGCCAGGATTGCTAATTGCCCATCTGGTGAGCTGAAGGGGTATATAGAAA
The DNA here is from genome assembly GCF_003073215.2 of Triticum urartu. Taxonomy (NCBI): domain Eukaryota; kingdom Viridiplantae; phylum Streptophyta; class Magnoliopsida; order Poales; family Poaceae; genus Triticum; species Triticum urartu. The sequence continues at coordinate 96,272,996 of NC_053022.1, read as the reverse complement.
GGAGAATGCCAGATGCTCTAAACCTTTAAATCTGTTTGCATCTTGTTTCGAGCAATGAGCTTGTCCTTAGTTGCATCGGTTTGGTGGCCAAGTGATTAATTAACCTAATAAGCCTAAAATAACAGTGGGTGGTTAGAGAATAAATAAAGTTACAACCATTCCAAGAGAAAGGAAGAAACAAAAGACAAGAGGATCGTACGGTCTCACAGAAAAGTGCTTCATTTCTTTGACAGAAAAGGCTGAGATTTTCCTGTGTTGTTTGCGTACTCCATGCAGGGAAGAACATCGGTAAGTGATGTGGGCGGATCTTCTCATTGTTGGTTTCTTGGTCTCTCTTCTAAAAGAATCTCGCCAGCTCTCAAATGAGAAACAAAATTTCGTACAATACTATTTTCAAATGTTGTACTCCCTCCCATCCATATTAATTGTTGTTATTTTATTACAACTTTTCACTAAACTTTTGACTAAAGTTGTACGGAACTGACAATTAATAAGGATTGGAGGGAGTGATTTTTTCTGAAAACTATCAAGAACATATAAAGAAATTTAAAACCTCTAGACATCTGATTCCTCTTGTGCAAAATAATATGATTTGTCTAAACAACTAAGGTGGAGTTGGATACCTCGTCATCCCAACTGTCTATTACAACAAGTTTTGCATGGTTTCAACAGGGAGGGATGATGACACGGTGCATCTTTTTTTTCAAAAGAAGGAGGATCTTCGGCCTCTGCATCTGGACGATGCATGCAGTCACTTTATTAATTATTCACACGTGATCTTACAAAGTCATACAACAGTAAGACTAAAGTCACCGTCTGGGCAACATCTGTCGCTACTCCTATCCAGCTGATGAAAGGATGCTGATAGTCTGGGCCTAATACCAAACAAACCTCGCAGCCAAACCTAACATCTAAGACCTGAGGTCTCAACCAAGACGCCTGCCGGGTATGGGCACCCACCAATCTGGCGCACTCCTCAACCAGGACGCTTGCCGGGTATGAGGCCGCCGCAGCCACCCGCCACCAATCCATCTTCAGTGTTGTACTGCTGCATCAACCTTGCCAGGTTTGTCGTCGACGCAACCACAACACCAGACAACGCCACCATCCTGCGCGTGTCCATCCACGCGCGCCCATCGCCAAAACTCCGCACTGCTATGCCGCCGTGATCCGCCGTCGGCCTTGCGGTAGATGTAACAGCGCTCCTCCTCTTGCCACCTCCATCCATCACTTGCTCCAAAATGATGCCCCCAGGAAGGAAAGCGATACAGAGAACGCCATCATCGTCCGATCCGGAAGACCCAGATCTAGGGTTTCCCTCGGAGCATCCCGAGCCTGATGACGCAAACTGCAACGACGATGCCTCGACAAGGAAACGACATCAAAGACGCCGCCATCGTCCGCCATGACCGTAGTCGGCGCGATTTTCATCGGCACTTGCGCCACCGGGCGTGCGCCATCGGCGTCGCTGGTCCCTTCAACCGGAGCAAATTCCAAAATGACGCCTTGAAGAGGGACTACGACGCAAAAGCACTGCCATCGCTCAATCCCAAGGAGATCTAAGGTTTCCCCGTAGTTGCTCGCGCCGGCAAGGACCAAACAAGGATGGAATCCGCAGATCCGCCCAGCTGCCGACGTGCCGCACCCGCCATTGCGCCGACCGCGACCCAGAGACCAAGCCCACGCCTGGGCCCTGATCCGGCCGCGCCGCCAGCGATCCGGTCGTGCCGCCGCCGTCCTTGACGACTGCGACACCCCAGACCTTGAAGCCACCTGCCGTGGAGGTATGGAGTCGCCGGAGCGCCGCCACCCCCCGCCGTGATGTCCGACCGAACACCACGCTCCGGCCCGGGGCGCCGGCCCGCGCCAGCCCCTCACGAGCGGGAGGGCCCCGAGTCCCCGCCGCCGCCGGCGACGGCAAGGCTTCGCCCTGCCGCGCCCTCGGGCGGCGGCGAGGGAGGAGAAGGGGAGGTCGGGCGACAGGATCTGGGAGCCTCCCGGCTGCCACACGGGGGCGACTCGGGAGGAGGCAGGTGCGTTAGCGCAGTAGGTGGTCGACACGGCACACCGTTGGCTCGTTTTAATATTTGTAGTCGTCGCTAGGTGGTCTACGGATCTAAATGTAATTTTTATTATTTCTGATGTTCGTTGTACTACAATGATTGATAATAAGAAAAAGGGTTTTCCCCCGCTTTATATTATAAAGCAACGAACCAAGCATCCAACACAGTAGTACAGAATACAAACAAGTCATAAAGTCATGCTGGGGGCACAGCGAGACAAGCCCCAAACAATACAATGATTGATAATAAATTGGTCAGATGCTTTCCTGCAAAAAAAAGTGTACCTCATGATCTAAACAATACAGTATGATTCTTTCTTCTTTTCCTCTCCCGTTATCCCTTTCCCTTAAATCTCCAATCATTACTTTCTTTTAGCGTATATTTGACTTCTCTTTATTCGTCTTTGAAAGGTTATATATTGGCTGGTATCCGAGGCAAAGAATTAATGGTGACTACTTTCATTTTTCTCTTTGTAAATGGTGACTTGGTGAGCCGCTCTATGACTGACCACTAGTGGCTGCAAAAGTGCCTTTCTAATCCAGCATTCCCGCTGCTAAACCAATTGTAGAATCCCCAGATTATTAATTTATTAGTAGTTTCCTTTAACTATGTTGGTGTTTGAGGGGGGAGGCACATTGGTATGCGTACGCACGATCTTGCTCAACTTGGTTTGATTCCAAACTAGTTCGAAACGGAAAATATGAATATATGTCAAGACACATACAGGCAAATTTTGTGCTCAAGCTGGCTTGAATTTTATCAAAGTGCAAATAAATTTGAGTAAACTACATATCTTTCTTGCATTCAGTATTTCGGGAAAAATGTAAGTTTATTCTAGATAAGAAGTTTCCTGTATTTTCTTTAGAATGTCATCAATAATGCAGGGACAACAGGTTGACATTTTTCCATGACCAGTACGGAATCTATCATCGTTTATTCCAGAAAAAGGGATATGCTTTTTATTGAAATTGTAGAGTATTTATTCCATGCAATTCTGTGGCATGTTTGGAAGGGGCGGAATCGCCGAATTTTTCAGAATGAGACTCGTCAAGTCCTCGGGGTCGCTTATCTAGTGAAGGAGGGTCTAGCATCTAGGTCATCGGGGGTTGACGTTCACCACTGCCATGTAGTTATTTTGTTCAGTTTCACTTCTTTGTAAATAATAACTCATGTAATCTCTTGTATTTTCCCTACCTTAATGAAATTGGTAGTGCTCCTGCCTGTTTAGTAAAAATCACACTGCATATTCCGTATCCATCTATTCCACGGCGGCTGTAGCATGCAGCGAAAGAAAAACTATACTATATCGGCGTGGTGGTGAAAAAATGTCTTAAATCGGGTGTATAGTTTGCAAGTTACAACATTTGAACTTCTATATGTATCTCATGTTTATTGTCCTAATGTTAGAGAATCTTTAGTCCTTTGCTAAAAAAATCGTAACTTCCAAAAAGCTGTCGTTTTAGTGTTAAAAAGGCAGCCAGCCTTTCACATGTATCCCTTTAACTCTCATTGATTGTTTGGGAGGTTCTAAAAAACTTCCCTTTTATACCTACTTAGTGTGCTCTCTGGCGGTTTGCTTTATTTATAAAGCGGGGCGAAAGCCTTTCTCGGTATACCTACTTAGTGGAATATGTTACTCCCTTCAACCCCCCTCTCAGATGATGAAAAGTTGCCGGGAGGAAATTTCATCTTGCCTAACCGCCGTTGTACATGCTCCGCCGACGCTAGCCATATGCGACCCGCCTAGCCCATTGCTCAACAACACTCGCTGAAATGGTATTTGGATTGATATGCGGTGGACTAGATGGGGGGAGGGTGAACAATTCGATCAAAAATTACTACCGCAAAGGTTATAGCTGGCAAGTTTTAGAACAAGACTAGTTAATCCTTAAAAAATTCCAGCAAGTGCAAGCTAGCAAAGTAAAACATGGAAATTAAAGCATGCAAAAAGTAGAGAGTTTGATTTAAAGGATACAAAGGCTCGATGATAGATCCCAAGGTTCAAATAGTTGGTGCTATCCTACTCCTTGTTTGTGGAAATTTGAACCAAAAATTGTCTAAGATCACAAAGGTCTCGGCAACATCGCCCACGGAGAGCCCACACATCGCATGCCACCTATCCACCATGGCTTATGAACCACCAAGGCCAAGCCTCACTCGGGGTAGATCTTCCACAAAGAAGGTGATTTCCGTCCCTTGTACAAACTCTTGATTCCTTCACAATGTCGGCTAATGGCTATTAAGTGACTTTGAACCATATAGGTGGGATAGGCTTGAAGAAAAGATGGATGAACATCTATATTCGTGAACTATTTGCTCTTCAGGGATCTCTCAAGGAACTCACATAAGTTGGTTGGATATGTCTTAGAATGGCTTGAGTTCATTTGCCAAAACGAATGGGTGTGTGGTTTTATTTATTGAGTGAGTGAAAATATGTTAGTTACTCAGGAAAAGTATCTTGCCCAGAAGTACTAGACACATTCAAAATTTGAACGACTCGAACGGAGATGCACGTTCCCAGAAGTGCATAGTGAAGGAAATATGCCCTAGAGGCAATAATAAAGTTATTATTTATTTCCTTATAATCATGATAAATGTTTATTATTCATGCTAGAAATGTATTAACCGGAAACATAATACATGTGTGAATACATAGACAAACACAGTGTCACTAGTATGCCTCTACTTGACTAGCTCGTTAATCAAAGATGGTTATGTTTCCTAACCATGAACAATAAGTTGTTATTTGATTAACGAGGTCACATCATTAGTTGAATGATCTGATTGACATGACCCATTCCATTAGCTTAGCACCCGATCGTTTAGTATGTTGCTATTGCTTTTCTTCATGACTTATACATGTTCCTATGACTATGAGATTATGCAACTCCCGTTTGCCGGAGGAACACTTTGGGTGCTACCCAAACGTCACAACATAACTGGGTGATTATAAAGGAGCATTACAGGTGACTCCAAAGGTAGATGTTGGGTTGGCGTATTTTGAGATTAGGATTTGTCACTCCGATTGTCGGAGAGGTATCTCTGGGCCCTCTCGGTAATACACATCACATAAGCCTTGCAAGCATTACAACTAATATGTTAGTTGTGAGATGATGTATTACGAGATGATGTATTACGGAACGAGTAAAGAGACTTGCCGGTAACGAGATTGAACTAGGTATTGGATACCGACGATCGAATCTCGGGCAAGTAACATACCGATGACAAAGGGAACAACGTATGTTGTTATGCGGTCTGACCGATAAAGATCTTCGTAGAATAGGTAGGAGCCAATATGAGCATCCAGGTTCCGCTATTGGTTATTGACCGGAGACATGTCTCGGTCATGTCTACATAGTTCTCGAACCCGTAGGGTCCGCACGCTTAAGGTTACGATGACAGTTATATTATGAGTTTATGCATTTTGATGTACCGAAGGTTGTTCGGAGTCCCGGATGTGATCACGGACATGACGAGGAGTCTCGAAATGGTCGATCAAGATTGATATATTGGAAGCCTATATTTGGATATCGGAAGTGTTCCGGGTGAAATCGGGATTTTACCGGGTTACCGGGAGGTTACCGGAACCCCCCGGGAGCCATATGGGCCTTCATGGGCCTTAGTGGAAAGGTGAAAGGGCTGCCCACAAGGGCTGCGCGCCTCCCCCCTTCCCCTAGTCCTATTAGGACTAGGAGAGGTGGCCGGCCACCCTTCTCCCTCTTTCCCTTGGGGAATCCTAGTTGGAATAGGATTGGAGGGGAGTCCTACTCCCGGAAGGAGTAGGACTCCTCCTGCGCCTCTCTCTCCTGGCCGGCGCCCCCTCCCCCCTTGGCTCCTTTATATACTGAGGTAGAGGCACCCTAAGACACACAAGTTGATCCACGTGATCTATTCCTTAGCCGTGTGCGGTGCCCCCTGCCACCATAGTCCTCGATAATATTGTAGCGGAGTTTAGGCGAAGCCCTGCGCGTAGTACATCAAGATCGTCACCACGCCGTCGTGCTGACGGAACTCTTCCCCGACACTTTGCTGGATCGGAGTCCGGGGATCGTCATCGAGCTGAACGTGTGCTCGAACTCGGAGGTGCCGTAGTTTCGGTGCTTGATCGGTTGGATCGTGAAGACGTACGACTACTTCCTCTACGTCGTGTCATCGCTTCCGCAGTCGGTCTGCGTTGGGTACGTAGAACACTCTCCCCCTCGTTGCTATGCATCACATGATCTTGCGTGTGCGTAGGAAATTTTTTGAAATTACTACGAAACCCAACAGTGGCATCCGAGCCTAGGTTATTTATGTTGATGTTATATGCACGAGTAGAACACAAGTGAGTTGTGGGCGATATAAGTCATACTGCCTACCAGCATGTCATACTTTGGTTCGGCGGTATTGTTGGACGAGACGACCCGGACCAACCTTACGCGTACGCTTACGCGAGACCGGTTCCCGACGTGCTTTGCACACAGGTGGCTTGCGGGCGACTGTCTCTCCAACTTTAGTTGAACCAAGTGTGGCTACGCCCGGTCCTTGCGAAGGTTAAAACGGAGTCTATTTGACAAACTATCGTTGTGGTTTTGATGCGTAGGTGAGATTGGTTCTTACTTAAGCCCGTAGCAGCCACGTAAAACTTGCAACAACAAAGTAGAGGACGTCTAACTTGTTTTTGCAGGGCATGTTGTGATGTGATATGGTCAAGGCATGATGCTGAATTTTATTGTATGAGATGATCATGTTTTGTAACAGTTATCGGCAACTGGCAGGAGCCATATGGTTGTCGCTTTATTGTATGCAATGCAATCGCATTGTAATGCTTTACTTTATCACTAAGCGGTAGCGATAGTCGTGGAAGCATAAGATTGGCGAGACGACAACGATGCTACGATGGAGATCAAGGTGTCGCGCCGGTGACGATGGTGATCATGACGGTGCTTCGGAGATGGAGATCACAAGCACAAGATGATGATGGCCATATCATATCACTTATATTGATTGCATGTGATGTTTATCTTTTATGCATCTTATCTTGCTTTGATTGACGGTAGCATTATAAGATGATCTCTCACTAATTATCAAGAAGTGTTCTCCCTGAGTATGCACCGTTGCGAAAGTTCTTCGTGCTGAGACACCACGTGATGATCGGGTGTGATAGGCTCTACGTTCAAATACAACGGGTGCAAAACAGTTGCACACGCGGAATACTCAGGTTATACTTGACGAGCCAAGCATATACAGATATGGCCTCGGAACACGGAGACCGAAAGGTCGAGCGTGAATCATATAGTAGATATGATCAACATAATGATGTTCACCAATGAAACTACTCCATCTCACGTGATGATCGGACATGGTTTAGTCGATTTGGATCACGTGATCACTTAGAGGATTAGAGGGATGTCTATCTAAGTGGGAGTTCTTAAGTAATATGATTAACTGAACTTAAATTTATCATGAACTTAGTACCTGATAGTATCTTGCTTGTTTATGTTGATTGTAGATAGATGGCTGCTGTTGTTCCGTTGAATTTTAATGCGTTCCTTGAGAAAGCAAAGTTGAAAGATGATGGTAGCAATTACACGGACTGGGTCCGTAACTTGAGGATTATCCTCATTGCTGCACAGAAGAATTACGTCCTGGAAGCACCGCTGGGTGCCAGGCCTGCTGCTGGAGCAACACCAGATGTTATGAACGTCTGGCAGAGCAAAGCTGATGACTACTCGATAGTTCAGTGTGCCATGCTTTACGGCTTAGAATCGGGACTTCAACGATTTTTGAACGTCATGGAGCATATGAGATGTTCCAGGAGTTGAAGTTAATATTTCAAGCAAATGCCCGGCTGAGAGATATGAAGTCTCCAATAAGTTCTATAGCTGCAAGATGGAGGAGAACAGTTCTGTCAGTGAGCATATACTCAAAATGTCTGGGTATAATAATCACTTGATTCAATTGGGAGTTAATCTTCCAGATGATTGCGTCATTGACAGAATTCTCCAATCACTGCCACCAAGCTACAAGAGCTTCGTGATGAACTATAATATGCAAGGGATGAACAAGACTATTCCCGAGCTCTTCGCAATGCTGAAAGCTGCGGAGGTAGAAATCAAAAAGGAGCATCAAGTGTTGATGGTTAACAAAACCACTAGTTTCAAGAAAAAGGGCAAAGGGAAGAAGAAGGGGAACTTCAAGAAGAACGGCAAGCAAGTTGCTGCTCAAGAGAAGAAACCCAAGTCTGGACCTAAGCCTGAAACTGAGTGCTTCTACTGCAAGCAGACTGGTCACTGGAAGCGGAACTGCCCCAAGTATTTGGCGGATAAGAAGGATGGCAAGGTGAACAAAGGTATATGTGATATACATGTTATTGATGTGTACCTTACTAATGCTCGCAGTAGCACCTGGGTATTTGATACTGGTTCTGTTGCTAATATTTGCAACTCGAAACAGGGACTACGGATTAAGCGAAGATTGGCTAAGGACGAGGTGACGATGCGCGTGGGAAACGGTTCCAAAGTCGATGTGATCGCGGTCGGCACGCTACCTCTACATCTACCTTCGGGATTAGTATTAGACCTAAATAATTTTTATTTGGTGCCAGCGTTGAGCATGAACATTATATCTGGATCTTGTTTGATGCGAGACGGTTATTCATTTAAATCAGAGAATAATGGTTGTTCTATTTATATGAGTAATATCTTTTATGGTCATGCACCCTTGAAGAGTGGTCTATTTTTGATGAATCTCGATAGTAGTGATACACATATTCATAATGTTGAAGCCAAAAGATGCAGAGTTGATAATGATAGTGCAACTTATTTGTGGCACTGCCGTTTAGGTCATATCGGTAAAGCGCATGAAGAAACTCCATACTGATGGACTTTTGGAACCACTTGATTATGAATCACTTGGTACTTGCGAACCGTGCCTCATGGGCAAGATGACTAAAATACCGTTCTCCGGTACTATGGAGAGAGCAACAGATTTGTTGGAAATCATACATACAGATGTATGTGGTCCGATGAATATTGAGGCTCGTGGCGGATATCGTTATTTTCTCACCTTCACAGATGATCTTAAGCAGATATGGGTATATCTACTTAATGAAACATAAGTCTGAAACATTTGAAAAGTTCAAAGAATTTCAGAGTGAAGTTGAAAATCATCGTAACAAGAAAATAAAATTTCTACGATCTGATCGTGGAGAGAATATTTGAGTTACGAGTTTGGTGTACATTTGAAAAATGCGGAATAGTTTCGCAACTCACGCCACCCGGAACACCACAGCGTAATGGTGTGTCCGAACGTCGTAATCGTACTTTACTAGATATGGTGCGATCTATGATGTCTCTTACTGATTTACCGCTATCGTTTTGGGGATTACGCTCTAGAGACGGCCGCATTCACGTTAAATAGGGCACCATCAAAATCCGTTGAGACGACGCCTTATGAACTATGGTTTGGCAAGAAACCAAAGTTGTCGTTTCTGAAAGTTTGGGGCTGCGATGCTTATGTGAAAAAGCTTCAACCTGATAAGCTCGAACCCAAATCGGAGAAATGTGTCTTCATAGGATATCCAAAGGAAAACTATTGGATACACCTTCTATCACAGATCCGAAGGCAAGACTTTTGTTGCTAAATTCGGAAACTTTCTTGAGAAGGAGTTTCTCTCGAAAGAAGTGAGTGGGAGGAAAGTAGAACTTGACGAGGTAACTGTACCTGCTCCCTTATTGGAAAGTAGTACATCACAGAAACTGTTTCTGCGACACCTACACCAATAAGTGAGGAAGCTAATGATAATGATCATGAAACTTCAGAACAAGATACTACTGAACCTCGTAGATCAACCAGAGTAAGATCCGCGCAGAGTGGTACGGTAATCCGTTCTGGAAGTCATGCTACTAGATCATGATGAACCTACGAACTATGAAGAAGCGATGGTGAGCCCAGATTCCGCAAAGTGGCTTGAAGCCATGAAATCTGAGATGGGATCCATGTATGAGAACAAAGTATGGACTTTGGTTGACTTGCCCGATGATCGGCAAGCAATTGAGAATAAATGGATCTTCAAGAAGAAGACTGACGCTGATGGTAATATTACTGTCTACAAAGCTCGACTTGTCGCAAAAGGTTTTCGGCAAGTTCAAGGGATTTGACTACGATGAGACCTTCTCACCCGTAGCGATGCTTAAGTCTGTCCGAATCATGTTAGCAATTGCCGCATTTTATGATTATGAAATTTGGCAGATGGATGTCAAAACTGCATTCCTGAATGGATTTCTGGAAGAAGAGTTGTATATGATGCAACCAGAGGGTTTTGTCGATCCAAAGGGAGCTAACAAAGTGTGCAAGCTCCAGCGATCCATTTATGGATCGGTGAAAGCCTCTCGGAGTTGGAATAAACACTTTGATAGTGTGATCAAAGCATTTGGTTTTATACAGACTTTCGGAGAAGCCTGTATTTACAAGAAAGTGAGTGGGAGCTCTGTAGCATTTCTAATATTATATGTGGATGACATATTGCTGATTGGAAATGATATAGAATTTCTGGATAGCATAAAAGGATACTTGAATAAAAGTTTTTCAATGAAAGACCTCGGTGAAGCTGCTTACATATTAGGCATTAAGATCTATAGAGATAGATCAAGACGCTTAATTGGACTTTCACAAAGCACATACCTTGACAAGATTTTGAAGAAATTCAAAATGGATCAAGCAAAGAAAGGATTCTTGCCTGTGTTACAAGGTGTGAAGTTGAGTAAGACTCAATGCCCGACCACTGCAGAAGATAGAGAGAATATGAAAGATGTTCCCTATGCATCAGCCATAGGATCTATCATGTATGCAATGCTGTGTACCAGACCTGATGTGTGCCTTGCTATAAGTTTAGCAGGGAGGTACCAAAGTAATCCAGGAGTGGATCACTGGACAGCGGTCAAGAACATCCTGAAATACCTGAAAAGGACTAAGGATATGTTTCTCGTATATGGAGGTGACAAAGAGCTCACCGTAAAAGGTTACGTTGATGCAAGCTTTGACACTGATCCGGACGATTCTAAATCGCAAACCGGATACGTGTTTACATTAAACGGTGGAGCTGTCAGTTGGTGCAGTTCTAAACAAAGCGTCGTGGCGGGATCTACATGTGAAGCGGAGTACATAGCTGCTTCGGAAGCAGCAAAGAGGAGTCTGGATGAAGGGAGCGAACGAAGGAGTCTGGATGAAGGAGTTCATATCCGATCTAGGTGTCATACCTAGTGCATCGGGTCCAATGAAAATCTTTTGTGACAATACTGGTGCAGTTGCCTTGGCAAAGGAATCCAGATTTCACAAAAGGACCAAACACATCAAGAGACGCTTCAATTCCATCCGGGATCTAGTCCAGGTGGGAGACATAGAGATTTGCAAGATACATACGGATCTGAATATTGCAGACCCGTTGACTAAGCCTCTTCCATGAGCAAAACATGATCAGCACCAAGGCTCCATGGGTGTTAGAATCATTACAGTGTAATCTAGATTATTGACTCTAGTGCAAGTGGGAGACTGAAGGAAATATGCCCTAGAGGCAATAATAAAGTTATTATTTATTTCCTTATAATCATGATAAATGTTTATTATTCATGCTAGAAATGTATTAACCGGAAACATAATACATGTGTGAATACATAGACAAACACAGTGTCACTAGTATGCCTCTACTTGACTAGCTCGTTAATCAAAGATGGTTATGTTTCCTAACCATGAACAATAAGTTGTTATTTGATTAACGAGGTCACATCATTAGTTGAATGATCTGATTGACATGACCCATTCCATTAGCTTAGCACCCGATCGTTTAGTATGTTGCTATTGCTTTTCTTCATGACTTATACATGTTCCTATGACTATGAGATTATGCAACTCCCGTTTGCCGGAGGAACACTTTGGGTGCTACCAAACGTCACAACATAACTGGGTGATTATAAAGGAGCATTACAGGTGACTCCAAAGGTAGATGTTGGGTTGGCGTATTTCGAGATTAGGATTTGTCACTCCGATTGTCGGAGAGGTATCTCTGGGCCCTCTCGGTAATACACATCACATAAGCCTTGCAAGCATTACAACTAATATGTTAGTTGTGAGATGATGTATTACGGAACGAGTAAAGAGACTTGCCGGTAACGAGATTGAACTAGGTATTGGATACCGACGATCGAATCTCGGGCAAGTAACATACCGATGACAAAAGGAACAACGTATGTTGTTATGCGGTCTGACCGATAAAGATCTTCGTAGAATATGTAGGAGCCAATATGGGCATCCAGGTCCTGCTATTGGTTATTGACCGGAGACATGTCTCGGTCATGTCTACATTGTTCTCGAACCCGTAGGGTCCGCACGCTTAAGGTTACGATGACAGTTATATTATGAGTTTATGCATTTTGATGTACTGAAGGTTGTTCGGAGTCCCGGATGTGATCACAGACATGACGATGAGTCTCGAAATGGTCGAGACGTAAAGATTGATATATTGGAAGCCTATATTTGGATATCGGAAGTGTTCCGGGTGAAATCGGGATTTTACCGGGTTACCGGGAGGTTACCGGAACCCCCCGGGAGCCATATGGGCCTTCATGGGCCTTAGTGGAAAGGTGAAAGGGCTGCCCACAAGGGCTGCGCGCCTCCCCCCTTCCCCTAGTCCTATTAGGACTAGGAGAGGTGGCCGGCCACCCTTCCCCGTCTTTCCCACTTGGGGAATCCTAGTTGGAATAGGATTGGAGGGGAGTCCTACTCCCGGAAGGAGTAGGACTCCTCCTGCGCCTCTCTCTCTTGGCCGGCGCCCCCTCCCCCCTTGGCTCCTTTATATACTGAGGTAGAGACACCCCAAAGACACAAGTTGATCCACGCGATCTATTCCTTAGCCGTGTGCGGTGCCCCCTGCCACCATATACCTCGATAATACTGTAGCGGAGTTTAGGCGAAGCCCTGCTGCTGTAGTACATCAAGATCGTCACCACGCCGTCGTGCTGACGGAACTCTTCCCCGACACTTTGCTGGATCGGAGTCCGGGGATCATCATCAAGCTGAACGTGTGCTCGAACTCGGAGGTGCCGTAGTTTCGGTGCTTGATCGGTTGGATCGTGAAGACGTACGACTACTTCCTCTACGTCGTGTCATCGCTTCCGCAGTCGGTCTACGTTGGGTACGTAGACAACACTCTCCCCCTCGTTGCTATGCATCACATGATCTTGCGTGTGCGTAGGAAATTTTTTGAAATTACTACGAAACCTAACACATAGTACCAAGTGTGGTACTAGGTTGTCCATTGAACCTCTTAAAGTCATAGTAATTATAAGTGATACGTCGTATCTATAATTTTTGATTGTTCGATGCCTATATTCTACAACTATCATATACTTTTGGCAACTTTTTATACTATTTTTGGGACTAATATATTGATCCAGTGCCCAGTGCCAGTTTCTGTTTGTTGCATGTTTTTTGTTTCGCAGAATATCCATATCAAACGGAGTCCAAACGGGATAAAAATTGACGGACATTTTTTTTGGAATATATATGATTTTTGGAAAGAAAAATCCACGCGAGACGGTGCCCAAGGCGGCCACGAGGCAGGGGGCGCGCCTGCCCCCCTGGGCGAGCCTGCCCCCCTGGGCGCACCCCTGACCCTCGTGGGCCACCCGTAAGGCGGTTGATGCCCTTCTTTCGCCACAAGAAAGCTAATATCCGGATAGAGATCGTGTTAAAATTTCATCCCAATCGAAGTTACGGATCTCCGGGAATATAAGAAAGGTGAAAGGGAAGAATCTGAGAACGCAGAAACAGAGAAAGACAGAGTGACAGATCCAATCTCGTAAGGGCTCTCGCCCCTCCCACGCCATGGAGACCATGGACCAGAGGGGAAACCCTTCTCCCATCTAGGGAGAAGGTCAAGGAAGAAGAAGAAGGAGTGGGGCTCTCTCCCCCTCGCTTCCGGTGGCGCCGGAACGCCACCGGGGGCCATCATCATCACCACGATCTACACCAACACCTCTGCCATCTTCACCAACATCTCCATCACCTTCCCCTCTCTATCTACAGCGGTCCACTCTCCCAAAACCCGCTGTACCCTCTACTTGAACATGGTGCTTTATGCTTCATATTATTATCCAATGATGTGTTGCCATCCTATGATGTCTGAGTAGATTTTTGTTGTCCTATCGGTGGTTGATAAATTGCTATGATTGATTTAATTTGCTTGTGGTTATGTTGTTGTCCTTTGATGCTCATCATATGATTGCGCATGTGGATCACATCCTAGGGTTAGTTGTATGTTGATAGGACTATGTATTGGAGGGCAAGAGTGACAGAAGCTTCAACCTAGCATAAAAATTGATGCATACGGGATTGAAGGGGGGCCAATATATCTTAATGCTATGATTGGGTTTTACCTTAATGAAAATTAGTAGTTGCGGATGCTTGCTAATAGTTCCAATCATAAGTGCATAGAATTTCAAGTCAGGGATGACATGCTAGCAGTGGCCTCTCCCACATAATACTTGCTACCGGTCTAGTAAAGTAGTCAATTGCTTAGGGGAAATTTCACAATTCCTACCACCATTTTTCCACACTCGCTATATTTACTTTATTGTTTCTTTATATAAACAGCCCCTACTTTTTATTTACGTACTCTTTATTATCTTGCAAACCTATCCAATAACACCTACAAAGTACTTTTAGTTTCATACTTGTTCTAGGTAAAGCGAACGTCAAGCGTGCGTAGAGTTATATTGGTGGTCGATAGAACTTGAGGGAATATTTGTTCTACCTTTAGCTCCTCGTTGGGTTCGACACTCTTACTTATCGAAAACTGTTGCGATCCCCTATGCTTGTGGGTTATCAAGACCTTTTTCTGGCGCCGTTGCCGGGGAGCAATAGCATGGGGTGAATATTCTCGTGTGTGCTTGTTTGCTTTATCACTAAGTAATTTTTATTTGTTGTTCTTAGTTGTTCTATATCTTTAGTTATGGATATGGAACACGAAATACCAAAAAAAATTAGGTGTACCTGCTACTCATGGAGATGGGGAACCTCCTAAAACCCTCGATGCTCAACATGTGAAAAATATTATGTACTACTTTGATAATTCTGAGAAAACCCCATTCAATCTGGTAATGGGAGTAACGTTGGATCAACGTAAATACTTTAGGGATTATCGCTTGACACAAAAAAGGAAACTATTATGGGATCAAATTTATATGTTGTACTGGTATGCTAGGCAACTATGCTTGAGGTATGATTATACTTGTTGCTCTAGGATGAAGGCTCCACACCTTCCCTTTTCATGTGAATTTAATGATAATGAAACCTTGGCTTTTTATGCTAGAGGTATATATGATTACTATGATGTGGAACAAATAGAAGAATTTGTTGCTTTTAAGGGTGCTTATGAACTTGAATCTTTGTTTGAAAAGTATGAAGCTTTTGATGATGATGTTTATAGGCCTGAAAATTTTGCTATATTAAAATATTGCTATGAGAATTATGAATACAATTCCTATATTAATGCACTTATTGAGAAAGTCTCCGTTGTTCAAGAAGAGACTAATATTTTGCAGGAGTTTATGAAAGAAGAAATTGATGAAACTTTATTGGATAAAAAAGATGAGGAGGAGAGCGAAGAACAAGAGGAGGAAGAGCGGATTAGCTACCCGTGCCCACCTTCTAATGAGAGTAACTCTTCAACTCATACATTGTTTAATTTCCCTTCGTGCTTACCGAAGGATGATTGCTATGATGATTGTTATGATTCCGTTGATTCTTTTGAAATATCCCTTTTTGATGATGCTTGCTATGCTTGTGGCCAAGATACCAATATGAATTATGCTTATGAAGATGCACTTGCTATAGTTCCTTATGTTAAACATGAAATTGTTGCTATTGCACCCACATATGATAGTCCTATTATCTTTTTGAATTCTCCAAACTACACTATATCGGAGAAGTTTGCTCTTATTAAGGAATATATTGATGGGTTGCCTTTTACCGTTGCACACGATGATTTTGATGAATATAATATGCATGTACTTGCTGCTCCTACTTGCAATTATTATAAGAAAGGAACTATATCTCCACCTCTCTATGTTTCCAATATGATAAAATTGCAAGAAACTGTTTATACTATGCATTGGCCTTTACTTTGTGTGCATGAATTGTTCTTTTATGACATGCCGATGCATAGGAAGAGAGTTAGACTTCGTCATTACATGATATATGTTACCTTGTGCTCACCACTAAATTACAAATCATTGTTAATTAAAATTGGCTTTGATATACCTTGGGATCCGGGTGGATCCATTACTTGAGCACTATATGACTAGCTTAATGGCTTTAAAAAAAGCGCTGCCAGGGAGACAACCCGGAAGTTTTAGAGAGTCATTTATTTCTGTTGAGTGCTTTTATATAGTTTAAAAACAACAAAAATAAAGAGGGGAACCCAAAACTTTTTCAAAAAGGAAAGCAAAAGTGAGAAAGACAAGCATTGTTGAAGTGGGAGCTAGCCTTGAACTTTGTTCATGCTCACAGAAACTTTGTGAATCTTGATTACAGAAACTTTCAACAAAAATAATTATCCCCTTGTACAATTCCTTTGTATTATAAAAATAATGTTCCAAGGTTTGCCTTTAGGATGTTTACATTTGCTTGATGGTTTGTACGGTGCAGGACAGAAACTTTGGCTGTAGTGCGCGATTTTACATTTTTAGCTAGAACGTAAAATGGTTCTGATTCTTTTTGCACTGTCTTCCTATACAAAGTTTTTATTTTTCCTAATTTTGGTAGAATTTTTCAAGTATCATAAGTATGGTGAATGTTCAGATTTCTACAGACTGTTCTGTTTTTGACAGATTCTGTTTTTGATGCATAGTTTGCTTGTTTTGATGAAACTATCAAATTATATCAGTGGATTAAGCCATGAAAAAGTTATATTACAGTAGACACAATGCAAAAACAAAATATGAATTGGTTTGCAAAAGTACTTAGAGTAGTGATTTGATTTATTATATTAACGGATCTTACCGAGTTTTCTGTTGAAGTTTTATGTGGATGAAGTGTTCGATGATCGAGAAGGTCTCGATATGAGAAGAAGGAAGAGAAGCAAGAGCTCAAGCTTGGGGATGCACGAGGCACCCCAAGTAAATATTCAATGAGACTCAAGCATCTAAGCTTGGGGATGCCTTTTTTCAACAAGTATCGGTATGTTTTCGGATTCATTTCGTTCATACATATGTGCAATCTTGGAGCGTCTTTTGCATTTAGTTTTCATTTTTCTTTTATGCACCATGCTGGTATGAGATAGTCCTTGGTTTATTTATAGAATGCTCTACGCACTTCACTTATATATTTTCAGTATGGCTTTATAGAATGCTTCATGTGCTTCACTTATATCTATTGAAGTTTGGATTGCCTGTTTCTCTTTACTTAGACAACCGCCATTTGTAGAATGCTCTTTTGCTTCACTTAGGTTTGTTAGAGTATGGGCATATCTTTTTTAGAAAGAATTAAACTCTCTTGCTTCACTTATATCTATTTAGAGAGATGACAGGAACTGGTCATTCACATGGTTAGTCATAAAAGCCTACATAAAACTTGTAGATCACTAAATATGATATGTTTGATTCCTTGCAATAGTTTTGCGATATAAAGATGGTGATATTAGAGTCATGCTAGTGGGTGGTTGTGAATTTTAGAAATACTTGTGTTGAGGTTTGTGATTCCCGTAGCATGCACGTATGGTGAACCGTTATATAATGAAGTTGGAGCATGAGGTATTTATTGATTGTCTTCCTTATGAGTGGAGGCCGGGGACGAGCGATGGTCTTTTCCTACCAATCTACCCCCCTAGGAGCATGCGCGTAGTACTTTGTTTTGATGACTAATAGATTTTTCCAATAGGTATGTGAGTTCTTTATGACTAATGTTGAGTCCATGGATTATACGCACTCTCACCCTTCCACCATTGCTAGCCTCTCTAGTACCGCGCAACTTTCGCTGGTACCATAAACCCACCTTATATCTTCCTCAAAACAACCACCATACCTACCTATCATGGCATTTTTATAGCCATTCCGAGATATATTGCCATGCAACTTTCATCATCATCATCATATACATGACTTGAGCATTCATTGTCATATTGCTTTGCATGATCGTAAGATAGCTAGCATGATGTTTTCATGGCTTTTACATTTTTTGATGTCATTGCTACGCTAGATCATTGCACATCCCGGTACACCGCCGGAGGCATTCATATAGAGTCATATCTTTGTTCTAGATATCGAGTTGTAATATTGAGTTGTAAGTAAATAAAAGTGTGATGATCATTATTATTAGAACATTGTCCCATGTTAGGTTACCAAAATAAAAGTGGCCAAAGAAGCCCAAAAAAATAAAAGAGAGAGAGAGGCCAAAGAAGCCTAAAAAAAGAAAAAAAATGAGAGAAAAAGAGAGAAGGGGCAATGTTGCTATCCTTTTACCACACTTGTGCTGCAAAGTAGCACCATGTTCTTCATATAGAGAGTCTCTTGAGTTATCACTTTCATATACGAGTTTGAATTTTCATTATAGAACTTGGCTTGTATATTCCAACGATGGGCTTCCTCAAATGCCCTAGGTTTCATGAGCAAGCAAGTTGGATGCACACCCACTTAGTTTCAGTTAGAGCTTTCATATACTTATAGCTCTAGTGCATCCGTTGCATGGCAATCCCTACTCACTCACATTGATATCTATTGATGGGCATCTCCATAGCCCGTTGATACGCCTAGTTGATGTGAGACTATCTTCTCCTTTTTGTCTTTTCCACAACCACCATTCTATTCCATCTATAGTGCTATGTCCATGGCTCACGCTCATGTATTGCGTGAAAGTTGAAAAGGTTTGAGAACGTCAAAAGTATGAAACAATTGCTTGACTTGTCATCGGGGTTGTGCATGATGTGAGTATTTTGTGTGGTGAAGATGGAATATAGCCAGACTATATGATTTTGTAGGGATAACTTTCTTTGGCCATGTTATTTTGAAAAGACATGATTGCTTTATTAGTAGGCTTGAAGTATTATTGTTTTTATGTCAAATGATAGACTATTTCTTTGAATCACTCGTATCTTAATATTCATGCCATGATTAGATATATGATCAAGATTATGCTAGGTAGCATTCCACATCAAAAATTATATTTTTATCATTTACCTACTCGAGGACGAGCAGGAATTGAGCTTGGGGATGCTGATACGTCTCCGTCGTATCTATAATTTTTTATTGTTCCATGCCAATATTATACAACTATCATATACTTTTCGCAACTTTTTATACTATTTTTGGGACTAACATATTGATTCAGTGCCCAATGCCAATTCCTGTTTGTTGCATGTTTTTTGTTTCGCAGAATATCCATATCAAACGGGGTCCAAACGGGATAAAAATTGACGGAGATTTTTTTGCAATATATATGATTTTTGGGAATAAAAATCCATGCGAGACGGTGCCCGAGGTGGCCACGAGGCAGGGGGCGCGCTTGGCCCCCCTGGGCGCGCCCCTGACCCTCGTGGGCCACCTGTAAGGTGGTTGATGCCCTTCTTTCGCCGCAAGAAAGCTAATATCCGGATAGAGATCGTTTTAAAATTTCAGCCCAATTGGAGTTACGGATCTCCGGGAATATAAGAAATGGTGAAAGGAAAAAAAATCTAAGAACGCAGAAACAGAGAGAGACAGAGAGACAGATCCAATCTCGGAGGGGCTCTCGCCCCTCCCACGCCATGGAGACCATGGACCAGAGGGGAAACCCATCTCCCATCTAGGGAGAAGGTCAAGGAAGAAGAAGAAGGAGGGGGGCTCTCTCTCCCTCGCTTCCGGTGGCGCCGGAACGCCGCCGGGGGCCATCATCATCATCGCGATCTACACCAACACCTCCGCCATCTTCACCAACATCTCCATCACCTTCTCCTCTTTATCTACAGCGGTCCACTCTCCCGCAACCCGCTGTACCCTCTACTTGAACATGGTGCTTTATGCTTCATATTATTATCCAATGATGTGTTGCCATCCTATGATGTCTGATTAGATTTTCGTTGTTCTATGGTGGTTGATGAATTGCTATGATTGATTTAATTTGCTTGTGGTTATGTTGCTGTCCTTTGGTGCCCATCATATGATTGCGCGCGTGGATCACACCCTAGGGCTAGTTGTATGTTGATAGGACTATGTATTGGAGGGCAAGAGTGACAGAAGCTTCAACCTAGCATAGAAATTGATGCATACGGGATTGAAGGGGGACCAATATATCTTAATGCTATGGTTGGGTTTTACCTTAATGAACATTAGTAGTTGCGGATGCTTGCTAATAGTTTCAATCATAAGTGCATAGAATTCCAAGTCAGGGATGACATGCTAGCAGTGGCCTCTCCCACATAATACTTGCTATCGATCTAGTAAAGTAGTCAATTGCTTAGGGGCAATTTCGCAACTCCTACCACCACTTTTCCACACTCGCTATATTTACTTTATTGTTTCTTTATCTAAACATCCCCTACTTTTTATTTACGTACTCTTTATTATCTTGCAAACCTATCCAATAACACCTACAAAGTACTTCTAGTTTCATACTTGTTCTAGGTAAAGCGAACGTCAAGCGTGCGTAGAGTTGTATCGGTGGTCGATAGAACTTGAGGGAATATTTGTTCTACCTTTAGCTCCTCGTTGGGTTCGACACTCTTACTTATCGAAAACTGTTGCGATCCCCTATACTTGTGGGTTATCAATAAGTACCAGGAAAATAGAACACATGGTCATGAGACCAGAAAGGTGGCTCTTTGTCCAGCGAAGTTTGAACTAGGTCAGTATTACTGGAGAAAAACCAAGTCTCTGAGCTATCGGGTTTGATATAGTTGTTATCAACGAAATATTTGAAGAAATGCCTAAGTCCTAGCTCATATGTTCTGGTTAGATTTGGTCGGAAGTACCAGATCTATACCGAGACACTAGTGCAAAAGCAAATCAAAGGAGTCAGAAGTGTTGGTGAAACTGTTATGCTTGGAGTGTAAGAGCTAACAAAGATGGTGTCAAAGGGAAACTTTGATAACATGTTAGTCATCTCCATTGGTTTGTCATTAATCACAAAAAAAATTGTGGTATATAAGAGATGCATTTCCACCGCAATCTCTCCCCACTATTTCCTCACTGCCGCTAACTGCCCATGAATCCACCATCACCCCCGCATCTCCAAGCTAAAGGTTGATATAGATGAGGAGGAGGCTACTGAGGCCGCGAAGAATGGCAAGGCCATCATGGTGATCTCCTCCTTCGACTTCCACAACAGCGACAACCTTAATAATATGTGGCAGACCCCCAAAGGGTACAAAAGGGAGGCACCTGGCACCAAATAAGACCAGCATGCGCCCTATGAAGGAGTCTTGGAGGTACATTGCTGAGTTTGAGTTGAAGAAGAAGTAGTGAGAGTTATGCCATGTCTATGTTTAATTATGCTTTATGTTTGATCATGGAGTTTATGTCATGTTGTTTAATCATGGATTTTATGTTTAATTGATTTCAAATGACTTTAAAATAAAGTTGGGAGTTAAGTTTAGGGGATGGACTAGTTTGACATGCAAGCTCTCCATAAGCTAGAAATTATTGAGAGTTAAATCTAGGGAGGTAGATTGGGAGTTAGAGATAAAAGAAGCTCAAGATGTTCTTAGCTATCTTGCCCACTCATCGCCGTAATCTCAAAAGTGTGATTGATGCAAATTTAGAGGTCTTCCACGGTTTCAGTATCATTTCATGCAGATCTTCACAAATCCCCCCTTTTCACATATTCCACCATTTCAGTACCATTTCAAGCAAATAACACATGTCATAAATTATGAATTTAATCAATTTTGAGTGAAAAAAGATTTTGATTGAAAATACAAATTTATTACATAACTAACTTTGACCAAATGCCATCGGTATAGAAATAAGTATGTAAAATGTACTTCCTCCGTTCCTAAATACAAGTTTTTTTTAGAGATTTCAATATGGACTACACACAAATGTATATAAATGTTACAAATGACAATTCTGCTTAAGTGAAACTTGTGAAAATTGGTTGAAATAAGTGAATAAAACAACTAAAAATGAAACTGATTGGATTTTAAACTAGTAAAAGTCTATCCAAGACTAGTATTTCTTAAAAGCTCTTGGCGCAAGTAATTCGAATATATATTAGGAAAACAGTTTTGCTTCATAAGGTATCAATCATTTACATTATCACAAGAAAATAAAATGCATGGGGTTTGGTTTCGGGAGAGAATCTTTGAGTATACATATGCATGCCACTCAGCATTTCTCCTTTTGACAAAAAGTACTTACACATGGTATTTTTCTGAAACATATGCAAAAGATTTACCCCATCAATTAATTTAGTTGAAGAGAATTGCCCTGTTATTTACGAAAAACGGTAAAAACGGATACAAATATTCCACATGTGGACTACTCATAAAGCAAAAAACCTCATAACCGCATGGTCAACCCGACAAACATTTCCAAATTGCAACAATCATGCCGACACTTCTAGATTGCAAAGGAACCCCTGATGAGAACACCTCGGCATAAAATGTATTGCAATACTATGCACTAGTCGCACGAATCACAAAGCACAAATGGAAGTGGCATTTTTCTCCCCTAACTTCAGATGCCATTAAAAATCCGATCTCAAATTGCCAAAGCCAATGTTCAATGCCAAAATTTCCATCAACTCGCAACATTGACCGGCAATTTGGTTGACACAGCCAATTGCCATGCCATGAATAGGTTGCAATACAAGCAAGCTCCAAGAATGTTGCAGCTTACAACAGCAAGATGACCATACTAACACCAGCTAAAGTTGCTTAAATTACAAGGGACCAGTTCATTAATCATCTAACCTCAATTAAATACTAACGAACAATCTCACATGACGCTGCATGCGTTGGCATTCTCCTCGCTGAACATGTAATACGACCCCGGCGCCGCCGACACCGGTGCCGTTGAGTAGTAGTACCCGGCGCCGCCCGTGTAGGCCGCACCGGCCATGGGATGGTAGTACGCGCTGCTCCGGTGCGGGTGCGAGGTGCTGTAGCTCATGGCGTACGGTGGCGGCATGTGCCCTGCACCGGCGCCGCTGCCGTAGTAGCCCGGGTAGCTCATTGCGGTGGCGGGCGGGTAGGGCCCGGCGTCGACGACGGCGGGGGGATTCTGACTGGCATTTCCTGTGGCGGGATTCGCGGGCGCGTCTTGTGGGCTGATCTGCGCTGCTGCACCGGCGCCGCCTCCGCCGTTGGCATTGACATTGCCGTTATTGCCTCCCTTGCCCTTCTTTTTCTTCTTGCCGCCACCGCCGCCACCGGAGGCATTGGCGCTGGGTCCCATGGGCTGCATGCCCTGCGGCGTCATGGCGAAAGGGGCGACCATGCCGGCCCGTCCGTCGTGCGGGTCTCCGGCACCCGGGTTCTTCGGTGGGTCGCCGCCTTCAACCTGGTGAGGCTGCTCGTCGCCGGACGCCTCATCGCACGTGCCCGCGTGGTCGTGATTCTCTGGGACAGAGCCTCCGGCGCCTTCCGCCGTCGGGGCACCCGGCACCGCCGGCTCGGCGGTCTTGTTTTTGTTCTTCTTTTTCTTCTTCTTCTTGCCGCCACCGCCGCCACCACCGCCGCCGTCACCGCCGCCTCCGCTGGCAGGCGGGTTAGCGTCAGAGGGGGGAGGAAGGGGCTCCGGCCACGGCTCGGCGTGCTTGCCGGTCTTGATGAGCTTCTTGACGAGCGCGTCGACGGAGACATTGCCAACGAT
Organism: Triticum urartu; assembly: GCF_003073215.2. Classification (NCBI taxonomy): domain Eukaryota; kingdom Viridiplantae; phylum Streptophyta; class Magnoliopsida; order Poales; family Poaceae; genus Triticum; species Triticum urartu. The sequence goes on along the minus strand of NC_053022.1, from coordinate 96,249,112 downwards.
CACTACCTTGTGCTGCTGGGTGTCTATGTCCGTCTTGTACACACCTGCTCAGTTGATGCAAACAGCGCAACGAAATTAGCAAGAACACACTCTTCTAAATCCCTTACAATTTACATCCCATAAGCACTTTCATGTGCAGAACAAACCTACTAAACACCAATTCAATGCGTTTAGAAGGGGTTCAGTGAGGGAAACAGGGGACCCTCTGCTTTTCCCCTTCATAGTACTGTAAATAATACAGGGGGTACACACATAAAACATCACTTGCAATTTTTTAAACAGTTACATGCTCTTTAGTTTACTGAGCTGAAGTTGAAATCAAAGCCTTTTTGCAGAAAGAAGGAAATAAATCTAATAACACTATCACTGCCTTTCTAGGGAGCTTTCAAAGGATTTGCTGAACATTTTTAACTGTTTTTCTGCCTTGTTTTCTCTTCTTTTTCTTCATCTAAGCATTACTATATTTTTCTTCTTGATCTATGCCTACCTTCTATGGCGTGGAGCACCTTCTTGACCTTCTTCTTGCAGCCCTCACAGTGGATGCTGACCTTCAGAGCCACAGTCTGAAGAAAAACAGCAAAGCCCAAGCCATGGAAACCTCATAAGAATCTTGCAGTGATAAGAAACCCAAAACAAACATAGCAGACAAACGAAGATGATAATATCTTGAAAAATCCTTAACTGCTTACCTGATACATGAGTGGCTGTGTGCCTTCTTCGGCAGCCGCCATGGCTGGGGAGTGAGGAGAACGGAGAGAGGTCACAGGGAAGTGAGGGTGCTTATCAGTGTTGGTGCAAGTGAGGAGGGGAGTGAAGAAGGGTGGAACCAAGAGGCAAGGCGAGCAAAAGGGGGGCAGAACCGAACAAAGTGGCAGAGTTTGGTCCTGGGGAAGGGCATGGCTAAATAGCATCCATCAAGGAGTGGGAGAGGTGACAGTTGCATTGGTTTTGTTTTCCTTTCCCCCCCTTTTTCCCTCCTTTTGTTTTTCGGTTGTGTAGTGGAATGAATGGGTGAGGTAATTGTTCCCCACATCTGGTGGCTAGATGCCCATGTATATGCATGTAGACCAAGGAAAATATTTGTCTTGGGATTCTCCAGTTTTTTTTGTGTGTTTTTTGCAGAAGGTTGTTTAGAAATTTTTATTTTTTTTTAAGTAAGCAAGTGGAGCGGAAATGGTTTGGATTTTTTTACTAATAAGGTACGATACACTTACTTTGTCTAAGGCCTTGTAACGCTATAATGTAACACTAAAATATTTCTTGTATTGTGTTGTGAAAATTTCAAGTAAGTTCTTGTTGATTCAAAGTCTACTCTGGTCTAATTGATGCGACTAAACCATTATTGTAAAAAAAAAGACCATCCATGGTGTTTCTCAACTTGTTCCAGAATAAATTCGTCACCAACATATTGTTCCATCACTCGTCTGTGTTTCAGTACGACAAACAAGTGCAACAACTCATTTGGCGGTTCGATGTGAAAATAATCCATCTTTCTCGATAAGCATAGAAATACATGTGAACAGTGATTATTTATCAAAGAAAAACTAGGGAGTTTCATATTTTATACAGTACTCCCTCCGGCGAAAATCCATCTTTGCACCCGAGCTCATCTGCACCCGTGATGATGAAAAAAATCAAAACAAATACTAGAAAAATTCAAAAAAATCCACTTTTTTGTGCGGTAGAAATTTTGATGCGTGAGGCCCGCTCCAAATTTGAAGTCATTAGAACATATTAGCAGCTCTCAGCAAAAAATACAAATTGGGGGTCTGGAAAAAAGTTTACTGTTTTGGTCCAATTTGTCTATTTTGTTGAGAGCTTCTCAGATGTTCAAATGACTTGAAATTTGGAGCGGGCCTCATGAAGGAAATATGCCCTAGAGGCAATAATAAAGTTATTATTTATTTCTTTATAATCATGATAAAAGGTTTATTATTCATGCTAGAATTGTATTAACCGGAAACATAATACATGTGTGAATACATAGACAAACAAAGTGTCACTAGTATGCCTCTACTTGACTAGCTCGTTAATCAAAGATGGTTATGTTTCCTAACCATGAACAATGAGTTGTTATTTGATTAACGGGATCACATCATTAAGAGAATGATCTGATTGACATGACCCATTCCATTAGCTTAGCACCCGATCGTTTAGTATGTTGCTATTGCTTTCTTCATGACTTATACATGTTCCTGTAACTATGAGATTATGCAACTCCCGTTTACCGGAGGAACACTTTGGGTACTACCAAACATCACAACGTAACTGGATGATTATAAAGGAGTACTACAGGTGTCTCCAAAGGTACATGTTGGGTTGGCGTATTTCGAGATTAGGTTTTGTCACTCCAAATTGTTGGAGAGGTATCTCTGGGCCCTCTCGGTAATGCACATCACATAAGCCTTGCAAGCATTGCAACTAATGAGTTAGTTGTGGGATGATGTATTACAGAACGAGTAAAGAGACTTGCCGGTAACGAGATTGAACTAGGTATTGGATACCGACGATCGAATCTCGGGCAAGTAACATACCGATGACAAAGGGAACAACGTATGTTGTTATGCGGTCTGACCGATAAAGATCTTCGTAGAATATGTAGGAGCCAATATGGGGCATCCAGGTCCCGCTATTGGTTATTGACCGGAGACGTGTCTCGGTCATGTCTACATTGTTCTCGAACCCGTAGGGTCCGCACGCTTAAGGTTACGATGACAGTTATATTATGAGTTTATGCATTTTGATGTACCGAAGGTTGTTCGGAGTCCCGGATGTGATCACGGACAATGACGAGGAGTCTCAAAATGGTCAAGACGTAAAGATTGATATATTGGAAGCCTATGTTTGGATATCGGAAATGTTCCAGGTGAAATCGGGATCTTACCGGAGTACCGGGAGGTTACTGGAACCCCCCGGGAGCTATATGGGCCTTAGTGGGCTTTAGTGGAAAGGAGAAAGGGGCAGCCCAAGGTGGCTGTGCGCCTCCCCCCTTCCCCTAGTCCTATTAGGACTAGGAGAGGTGGCCGGCCCCCTCTCTCTCTTTCCCCCCTCAAGGAGTCCTATTCCAACTAGGATTGGGGGGGAATCCTACTCCCAGAGGGAGTAGGACTCTCCTGGCGCGCCTCCTGTGGCCGGCCAGCCTCCCCCCTCTAATCCTTTATATACTGAGGCAGAGGCACCCCAGAAACACACAAGTTGATCCACGTGATCTATTCCTTAGCCGTGTGCGGTGCCCCCAGCCACCATAGTCCTCGATAATACTGTAGCGGAGTTTAGGCGAAGCCCTGCTGCTGTAGTACATCAAGATCGTCACCACGCCGTCGTGCTGACGGAACTCTTCCCCGACACTTTGCTGGATCGGAGTCCGGGGATCGTCATCGAGCTGAACGTGTGCTCGAACTCGGAGGTGCCGTAGTTTCGGTGCTTGATCGGTTGGATCGTGAAGACGTACGACTACTTCCTCTACGTTGTGTCAACGCTTCCGCAGTCGGTCTGCGTGGGTACGTAGACAGCACTCTCCCCTCTCGTTGCTATGCATCACATGATCTTGCGTGTGCGTAGGAAATTTTTTGAAATTACTACGAAACCCAACACCTCACTCATCAAATTGTCTACCACACAAAAAAAATTGGATTTTTTTGATTTTGTTTTGAATTTTTTACGAATTTGTTTCTAACCAGGTGCAGATGAGCCTGGGCACCGAAACGCCCTACTCTCCTTCCGGTCCTTTTTATTCCGTGTATTAGATTTGTGTCAAGTCAAACTTTACAAAGTTTGACCAAATTTATATTAATAAATATCAACCTCTATAATATCAAATATATATATATATTATGAAACTATATTTCATAATGAATCCTACAATAGTGATTTGGCATTGTGAATATTGATACTTTTTTCTATAAGTTTTGTCAAAGTTGAAATACTTTAATTTCGAACAAAACTTATATGCAAACTTACATGGGGGTTTGCTACACCGCTATGGTAATATGGATGACGACCACTTACAGGTGCACCTTGTTTTGGTAGACGAGAAGGTTGGTTAGTTTGCACTTTTTCTTGATTGTGCTCCATTCTTTAATATTAATGCCTGCTATAGCTTAGATTTATTCGTGTGTCTTCCTTTTTTTAGATTTATTCATGTGTCTTTCATGATAAAATACATGCTGTGTATTGTTTGGGCAAGTTACTTCTCTCCTTTTTTTCTAATGTGTCTATTTATTTGTTTGTTGTTTCAACTTTCAAGCCGGTGGAGGATGTTTGATTTTGTGGAAAACATGTTTTGATTCCATAAACGTGTTTTATGCTTTTTGTGCAGGCCGATGAGGTCCATGTTATGAGTACGATTTGACCACGGGAATAATCTTTAGGTACTGAAGATAATACACATGCCCCTCCCCAATGAGCTTCTGAAACAACACCGGACATTCATCGGCTTGAAACAACAAACAAAGTTGTTTTCACGAATATGCAATGGTGTGTATCAGTCCATTAATAGATAGAGATCATAATAAAGTAGGACTTCCTCCACTATGTATGCTAGATGGTGTAGTCGAGAGTGGCAGTGAGTAGAAGGAGGAGGTTGCTCAGCCCCGATACAGATGGTCTAATTTACAGGGATGATGTTATCTAGGCTGTGGCACCAGCGCGTGCCCAAAGTTTGTCTTCTTGTTGGATGTCTCGAACGAGCTCGACGGCAGAGGGGCACGCGGTATCGAAGATACAAGCATTCTGGTGCTTCCAAATAAGCCAGGCAGTGAGGTTGATGAGGGAACGGAGCCCTTTGTGCAGGCCGGTAGGGATGTCTCCATAGCCTTGTTTCACCAGTTGAAGCAGAGGATGGAGTCATCGGGTGGTGGCTAAATTTCGTGTTTTGACCATTTTTCCAAACCTATTCGAGATCTAACCCTAGTTTGAATTTTTTTCGAGATCTGACCCTTTTGCTACCGCCAGGGACCATGGCGGTAGGGTATAACAGCCTACCGCCAACGACCCTGGCGGTAGGGTTGCATGCCTACCACAAAAAACCTCCTAAGTATTGAACACAGTGCATACTCGTGCCAGCCCGTTTGGCGGTAGCGATGTTTCCTATCGTCAAAGTCTCTGACGGTAGGCTGTTAGACCCTACCGCCATGGACTCTGGCGGTAGCAAAACGGTCAGATCTTGAATTTTTTTCAACCTAGGATCAGATCTCGAATAGGTTTCAGAAAAGGGTCAAAACACGAAATTTTACCTCGGGTGGTGAGCGAATAAGTAAATTTAGCAGTACCGGTAGGTATCGGTTGGAAATCCACCGTCCGCTGTATCATTCAGATTGATGCGTCCAGCACTCCAGCTCAGGTATAAACATGCGATTCAATTTCTTACAGATATACATCATAATACGTGCTGATAAGGCCGACACCAGCTGGCCATACCTGAACATGCCCTACTCGCTTTATGTCCAATCATGCATGTGTACTCCCACATCTCTCCATCCCATAGAAAAGCTATCATTTAATTTTATTGTGAGATATTAATTGATTGATATCTTTTAAACAAAAATTTTATCTTTAAATCCATTTATATATTTTAATTCCTGATGACAAGATCTTTAAAACAAGATCAATCTTGAATATATTTAAACGAGTTAAAATTTCATGGATAATTTTTGTAAAAAAAACTGAAACTTATTTTATTCATTTTAAAAAACTAATTTCACTCACTTAAAATAACTAATTTCACTCATTCCAAAAAAATGATGTCACATATTTCACAAAAGTAACTTCACTCAGTTTCAGAAACATATTTCACTGAGTTGAGAAACCTTATTTCGAAATTGATTTCACTCAGTTTTATACACATAACAAGTTTCACGTATTTCACGCTGAAATATGTGTCATGTGTATAAAAAAAGATTTCACTCATTTCAGAAATTAGTTCACTTACTTTTAGAATTTTGATTTTACTTATTTATAAAAATCAGTTTCACACATGTGTGGATAATCAGTTTCACACATGAAACAATCCACTTCACATATTCGAAATAACCAGTTTCACATATTGAAAAATGGACCTAAATTGTTGCATAAAACTCACTTCACTCATTTCAGAATATAATTTCACTCATTTCAAAAAACTTATTTCAATCATTAAGAGACTGATTTCCTACGTTAGCCAAAAAACCTTAATTTGAGTCGTTCGAAGTAAATAATTTCAATTATTTTGAAAAAATGTTCCAATTATTTCAAAAAACAATTTCACTCGCTTCATAAAATATATTTCGCTCAATTTTTTTTGAAAGGATCAGTTTCACATGTTTGAAATAACTAGTTTCAATATTTTGAAATAACATGATTCATGTATTTCGCACCAAAAAATGTGACATGTGTATGAAAAAAGATTTCACTCATCTCAAAATATTGGTTTCACTTATTCTAGAAAAATGATTTCACTTATTTCAAAAAACAATTTTACTAGTTTCAAAACAATATTTCATGCATTTTAAAAAATAAATTGAAATAATCATCTTCATATTTTTTAAGAATTAGTGTCGCAATTTCTGAAATAACAAGTTTCACATATTTCACACTGAAATATGTTTCCTATGGATGATATTTTTCTACAGAAAAGTGATTTTCAATAGCTGATTTCAATTTTTTTGAATAAATAAATTTTAAGTGAGTGAGATTAAAATTTTGGTATGATTGAAATAGCAAAAAATAAACTAGATTAAATATATTCAAGATTGGTCTTGTTCTGAAGACCGTGTGTTTAGGGATTTGAATATATAAAAAATCAATAATAGAAAATTAGTGTTGAAGATATTGGGCATTTCCAATTTAAAACAAAGATAAAATGCATGAATATGTTGGAAAGAGGGAGAGACGAGAGATGCTTCATGCATGCATGCTGCATGCATGCGTACCGCACTTGTCAAAAATATACTACACTATCGTGACATTGATCTGACTAAAATCAAAAATATAAGAGATGCCTTTGCATTAAGAGGGTGTTTGTTTCCAGGGACTTAAGTAAGTCCCTATAAGTCCCATCTAAACCAAACAGAAAGGACTTATAGGGACTTAAAATGGGCATTTAGGACTTATGAAATAAAACTCTCAAGGAGGGACTTATAGGGACTTATAGTTGTACTATGATCTTATAGAGACTTATAAGTCCCAGGAACCAAACAGATATGGATTTTTTAGGGACTTGAGACTTATAAGTTGGGACTAAAAAAAAGTCCTAGGACTTATGAACCAAACAGTGCCTAAATATGTTCATATACACATGCATATATGGTCCCATAACTTTACATATGGCAGCACCTTATTGGTAGTAAGACCACCGGTACCTACCAGAACCGGTAGAAATGACTTTGTGGGGCGGTGAGGCAGTGGTTCTGCACCATGAGAGGATCTCATGCAAGTTATCCTGGAGAAGACACAACCCATGAGCAAGTGGTGTGGGTCTCCAGTTCTTGCGCCCAGAGGGTGTAGAGAGGGTCGTGCTCGAGCCCATGTCATGCAAGGTCAGCGGTCCAACAACGATCGAGTGAGACCGTCCAAAGGAAGCGTTGAGGAGAGCCCAACTCTTCCATGTCAATCTCCAATGTGGCGCCATTGTTGATCCGTGGAAGAGGGCCTGATAGCATGAATGGAAAGAATAATTCCCGCTGGCAATCCAGCACTAGGAGAGCGTGTCCGGGAGGTCATTGAGCGCGATCTATTGTAGGCGCTGCCACCCGTTGATGTACTCCATCCTGGCTAGGGCCCCAAGTGCACCACCAACACCGATGTCGCGGATCCAGGGTGGTCGTGCAGGCCATTGCAGGCAAGGCATTGCTGGCGCTTCCGTTTGGGGACAATGGAGACCAGGGTGGGAGCAATCTCGGTGATGGACCGACGGTCAAGCCAGTGGCCAGACCAGAATTTGCACGTACTGCCATCGTCGATGGTCCAGGTGGTGCATGCATGTAAATATTGCGCCACTGCGGGATAATGGGGCAGGTGGAGGAGGCACCAGGGGAAGCTGTCATCGGTAATCGGAAGCCACGTCCATCGAATGTGCAACGCAATACCAATCCGCTGTAGATCACGCACTCCAAGCCCCTCCTAGCTTAAGTGGGTGGCAGACTCGTGGACAGGAAACAAGGCATGATCAGCCTTGGTGTCCTTTCTATCATGCCAAAGAAAATCTCTCATGACGCGAATCACCTTCTTGAGGATGTGCGGGTTGATGGCCATAGTGAGGAGGAGGTACATCGGCATGGCCGATAGGACGTGCCGCACTAGGGCGAGGCGCTCACTGTAGGAGAGAAGGGAAGCCTTCCAAGTAGCCAGTTTCTTTAGCATTCTCTCCACCAGTGGAAGCAAAGACGAAGAGGGGGTCTTGTAGATGGAAAGTGGTAAGCCTAGGTAGGTGAATGGGAATGGCTTCACCGGGCATGCCAGGGCATCGCCAATGCCAACACATGCATACGGGGTGCACTGAATGGGAGTGGCTGAGCACTTCACGAAATTTGTGCAAAGCCTTGATGCTACCAAAAGTCTGGAGGATTTGCCGCACCACCGCTAGCTCGTGGGGATATGGGTGGCAGAAGATGACGACATCATCAGCAAACAGAGAGATGCTCGAGGCGGCATGCCGGTTAGTGAGCCGACAGAGAACGCCATTGGTCATCGTGAATCAAAGAAGGAAGTTCAACCCATCAATGGTGATGGTGAAGAGCATAGGTAACAAGGGATCACCTTGGCGCAAACCGCACACATGGTGGATCAGAGGACCAGTTGATGAGGACCCGTGTTGAAGCCGTGGATACGAGAATGAAATTCAGTTGCACCAGCGGTTTACAAAGCCCAAGTGTCGCAACACTCCGATCAGGAAGGGCCATGATCCCATGACACATAATTGAAGGCTCATGCCAATGTCAAGCTCGAGGAGCACACGCGGTCATTTGAGATTATGTAGCAGGCAAGCCGTCTATTGAACCAACAGGAAATGTTGTGGATGCTCCGCCTAGCGATGAAAGCGCTCTGCAGGTTCACCGAGATTATCTCACCAAGCCGCGGTGTGAGACGGAGGGAGAGGACATTGGTGAAAAGCTTCGCAATCAGGTGGATCAAGCTGATTGGTCAATAGTCGAACACTGAGGATGCGCCCGCTTTGAGAGAAGGGTGAGTAAGGCCTCATTTAGCTTTTGGAATCCGTGCCCATTCGAAGAGAAGAGCTTGTCGAAGGCGTCACAAAGATCTCCCTTGATGATATCCCAGCAGGAGCGCAAGAACTAGGCCGTGAAACCATCAGGGCCCGGCACCTTCCCAGTGGGCAATTGCTTGATCACATCCTAAATCGAGGACGGGGTATCGACCCGTTGGCTGGATAGCTGAGGTTGCTGCTAGCCCATCCGAGTTTTTGCGAACATGCAAAAGACTTGCATGTCGATATATTAGATCGAGAAGGATTTACAAGGTGTTACCGGCCCCAAAACGGAGTTGGGACAACGAACAGTGCACTAGTGGTAACAACTAGGTGCCTTCTATCCTACTTAATCCTTTATCTCAAGAAGGATTGCAACACCATAGCGCCAGCTCTACTCCATAGGTTGGCTTCAGCCACAATGCCAGCGCACACGTGCGCGGCCGTGCTCAGCGAGTTGTCAAAAGTCCGGGCATTGCGCTCGATCCATAGGCTCCACACGATGAGGAGCACGACGCTGTCGAAACCTTTGCGTGCCAGTTTTGAGAGTCCGCGGCGAGCGTCAGGCCACCATTCCTGCAGGGCGTCCACTTGCGGCGTCCCGTGAACTACTCCCTCCATTCTAAATTACTCGTCGTAGAAATGGATGTATCTAGAACTAAAATATATTTAAATATATCTATACCTGTGACAAGTAATTCAGAACGAAGGGAGTAGGTTGCAGCGCCGAAGTATGGCCGTCCAGATCTCGCGCGAGAACGAGCATCCCACGGCAATGTGGTCCGCCGTTTCCTGGGCGTTTGAACACAAAGCACAGGTATCGTTCGTGGAAAGTCCATGCCCACCCGAGTTCAAGTCTCGGATCAGACGCGTGGTGCTTGCGGAGTTTCTCCTATCAAGCATCCTAAATCTCGGCCGGCCTTTTGCCCACAGATCATAGTGAAAGACACACACACACAAATTATTGCAGCCTAGGCGGCGCAGAAAAGCGCGCTTATACTTGTAGTGAATGTCTATAACCAAACGGAGTTTAGCTCGTGAATCTTCACCGTTGATGTACCTTAATTTATACTAATAGATGTTAACAATGCTGTTTTCAGAGCTCACAGTCACAGCTTAGAGGAGCGTGTCTGTTTCAGAACCAGTGAATCTGCATAATCATGGCCCTGCCATTTCGCAAAACAGATAGCAGAAACCAAGTGCAGTAGCTCATCCACAAATGTAAATATCATTGATGTATACCATATAACCATAAGTAACATATAACAAAGCTTCCACATGATCAGAGAGCCTAACATGCACATTAGTTTTCACAAGATGAGAGAATATACAAAGCTACTCACAGAATGTTACTGCGGTTCTTATCTCGGCGATGTGCTTAACCATTTCCAGGTGCAGGGAAGGAAAAGAAAAGGAAAAATTTAACAATATACATAAAAGTCTTCCCAATGCACTTATGCATTTCTGCTTTGTTTCCCCTGGTGGAGGAGGCAAGAGGATCCTCAGCTATGTACGACTGTAGTGCGCTTGGAACTAACTGAAGAGGGCACTAACTGAAGCAAGACGATCTGCACAGCCCTGTATGACTGTAGTCGATCCCACAATGCGCTTGTTCTTGCCATTGGTTCAGTTGGGTGTCAGAACTTTCGAGCGGCATGGTACAATTCAATGTAGTCCAGTGCGGGCCGGTTCCACGACCAGTCTTGCTCCATGACCCTCTTACACAGGGAGTGGAACCAATCACGGGCATCGAACCAAGCGCCGATTGCTCTGAAATGAGGTATGGAACATGCACGGTAAATAACCTAGCACTACTGCTGAATTCAGGGCTAATTGAGGAAAGGTACTTGCCTGTTGAGGGCATAATCCACGCCGTTGCTGTCGGCTCCGTCGAAACTGAACCCATTTGGTTCAAGACCAAGAGACCGAGCCCGGTCCTTATCATTGTCTACGTCGAAGACAGTGTCGTAAAGTCCTGCGATGCAAAGGATAGTTTCCATTTCATGTCCAACAGATCGACATATGCAAAGCAGTGCAGCATAATGGAGAGAAACAGTCACACACCTCCGGTTTTCCGAACTATAGGGATCGATCCATAACGCATGGCAACAAGTTGTGTTAAGCCACAGGGTTCAAAGATTGAAGGGACAATAATGAAGTCGGAGCCAGCGTATATCTGCAGCATGATCGATCATCAACCTAAATTATAAAGTAGTCTCCAGCTCCCATAATGGAGGGCTGGCTAGATGGTGTGTAGGATGTTGGAGCTCACCAGGTGAGAAAGAGGCTCATCGTAGGTTAGAACAAGCTTCACCCTACCATGGTAAACACCGTGAAGAGCATCGGCCAATCTGCAAAAATCGCCTTGTATTCGATGATCTGGAGCTGAACCAAGCAAAACCACCTAGGAACCAAACACTTCATTTTCAGTCTTTTGTTTTGAAGTAAACAAAAACAAATAGTAAGCAATTTTTTTATAAAGAAAATGTTAGATGTTTATCCGTTCACAAGGGATGATGTACTTGTCCGTTGCTCTCGAGGGTTCGGTGAATTGCGTGCTTGATGAGGTGGATTCCCTTCTGTGCTGTCAGACGGGTGATGATTCCGACAATAGGGACATCAGTTTGCTGTAATCCAAACTTCTGCTGCAAGGCCCTTTTTGCAGCGCTCTTGCCTTCGACAACATTCTCACAAGTATAAGGGACCTGAAGTAGTATGAGACACAGAGTTAAGCATAAAACTATCTGTGGCCTTGGTATATATCTACTTGCACTCTGGGAAAAATTTTGGTACCGGGATAAAATTGTCAGTGTACGGATCCCAGATATCTGGATCAATTCCATTGAGAATGCCATAGAATTTCTCACGATGAGGAGCAATGGCGCCATGGCCTGCCACGTCCCTTGAATATGTAGGAGAAACCTGAAAAGTTTGGGTGGAAATAGTTGAATACGTACAAAACACAAGAACATGACTCTGTAAAATGTTGAAGATTTTTTGTGCGCCAAACAGAAAGATTAAAAATTACAAGATAGTAAGGCACTCACAGTTGTGGCTTTATCACAGTATGTCATTGCTTTACCAATATAATGTGCTCCAAATTCAAGATTGTGGATGGTAAATACAACCCGAGTGCTTGCCATTCTGGATTGGGAATAGTGTTCCTTATATAGCCAGGCGACTGGAGCACTTGACCAATCATGGCAATGTATTATATGCTGTCACATGAATACAGATACAAGTTCTTTTAACTGAGAAATGGAAGGGGAGAAACAAGCAACTGTTGCGAATACACAAGTAGCATTCAGATAGTAGAGCAGGAAAGGAAACACCAATGCAGCAAATAAGCTACACCATCCGTTCCTAAATATAAGACCTTTTAGAGATTTCATTATAGACTACATACAGAGCAAAATGAGTGAGTCTACACTCTAAAGTATGTCTATATACATCCGTATGTAGTCCATAGTGGAATCTCTAAAAGGTCTTATATTTAGGAACGGAGGGAGTAGTAAAGAAACTGAAAGTAACACACTGAATACAAGATTTTGAACATGGTGCACTGGAATGGTAAACAAGAAAGTGTAGTGTCACAAAGAAAAAGTCAATATAGCAGCTAGTATTCTAAATAATACTACTTACTGGAGAAAATTCATTCTGGAGGATAAACTCTAGAGCTGAATGACAGAAGAACCCAAATCTGCGGTCATCATTCCTTCCATATACACATCCAACGCCAAACATCCTAGAAAAGGAAATGTCAAAATGAATAGTTTGTGAAGAAAAATCCTCAGGAGAGTTCTTGAGATATTGGCATCCACTTACAGGAAGAGAACCAAAAAGAGACAACTAGACAAGTAAATCATTTAATTTTGATAAATGGTGCTGATTGCTTGTGCCTTTTAAGCTCTAACATTCAGGTGACAACATTTCTTTCTTTCATATTTCTCTTAATTGAAATGCAAATCCCATGCCAGATAATGGAAGGTGTACACAGCGCGTGCAAGTGTGTCTGCAATCTAGAGAAACTGAAATTTGACAATCAAACGCATGCTCAAGCATAAATAAGATTGAACATTTTTAAAGGGAAAGAAAGGATTGTCTACCTTATCATTGAATGACAGATGGCAATAGTTTGTTACAGGTTACAAGCGTTTGGTAGCGTCATATGGGCGCAAGATATATCAGAATAGAAACTGTAAGGAGCCCCATGGAGTCCTTGGCAGCCACTGACCAGGGCCTAGCCTTAATGCACAACCTTTTGTGCCCAAGCAATGATCTTAGCTGTGTTCTTGGTTGTGCAGGCTACGTGTCCAAGGGTGATCATGGAATTTCAAAATTAGTTGGATTTATTGGCTCATCTAGCAGCAAATTCCTTTAGCTCAAAAGTGGTTATAGAGCCACTAATCTCACATATCATTGTTATAACTAGCTCGCAGCCTGGAATGCCAAGGCCAAGGTATTGTGTTACTAATTGGCTTCTATAGTCTACGATAAGTAGTTATATGAATGAGAAAAAGGTACACCTTATTAACCAGTACAAGGCTCTAGCCTAACAATTTTGTGAAAAGGAGTAATATGTTTTATATCACTCAAGTATACATTTCCCGCAAAAAAATAAACCATACATTAGCTGATTCATACCCATTTTGAGGTTCCAGGAAGTAAACGGTCAGGTCTTCGACTCGTCCAACCCATACTTTTATTTCTGTACCACCCCAAGAAAAACTTTGATATAAATGTAAATCCTTGACCTGCATTGAAATAGATGTAACTTGATTAATAATTTATAATGGATATAAAACAAAGGAAATTCCTTAGTGCCTACTGATCTTGGCATCCCCTTATTGGGGTCATATATTGGTTTTATTGGGATCTGTGCCACCATACTGCGCTCCATCGCAGCTCAGAATTTTTTAGCTTCAGTTGAAGCTTTGTGGCATTTTGAGTTGAAATTTTACAAACTAGGTGAATAGATTATGTAGTACAGTACTTCAACTTACACTGCTTTGATTCAAACAGTCGTACTTCGGGAGAATAACCTCGACAGTATGTCCTAGATCTTGAACGGCACGTGAAAGACTTGTAACAACATCCCCGAGACCTCCAACCTATGAGATCATTGATCATGACAGAGCATAGTATTATGGCATAGAAAGAAAAAAGGCAAAAGGTGATGAGATCTCGCCTCGAATCAAAGAAACTAGCCTTAGAATTATATTACCTTTGCAACTGGGGCCATCTCGACAGCAATGTGGATAATACGCATGTAATTCTCTGTTTCAATTGAATCAGAAACAGGAATATGATAGTCCATCCCATTCCTGTTGTCATAGATCCCATCTTCTTCCCACTCGGAGAAAACAAAGTCCATCATATAGGCATCCGGTGGAACATTAACTGGACAAGGAACACAGATAAACATAAGGAAGTAGGAAGGATACAGCTTTTCGGTGCTCTGTATTGTACTCAGTAATTACAAGGCAAGTAGGATAAGTAACTTCATTATAGAAAATGGAAGCTTTATTACCCCCCGGACTCTGCACCATCGATGCATCTAGTACACAGTAAACCAATTTAACAGGGATTTGGCCAAGTTGCGGAACTAAATTTCTACGTTTTAACAAGGCTTAAGTGACTTCACAATATATATCAAAGTAGGCCTATAGGCCTTATACAGAAAGACCTCCCATTCACGCTCCGAAAAAAACAGCTACAAGCTCGACCAGCCGAGAATAGCCCTTGGTGCCATAATTTTTAAGAAGAAAGGTGACCACTCACCCTATGGAGGGGGAGCCTGCAAGCACCTTTTTTAGAGAAGTGGTGCCTGCAAGCACTTCAGCCCGCTCCCGCTAGCCACCCGAGCAGACACTCGGTCTCAAAACAGCTACAAGCTTATATAGTACTCCCTCCGGTCCATATTACTTGTCACAGCTTTAGTATAACTTTGTACTAAAGTTGTACCAAAGTTGTGACAAGTAATATGGATTGGAGGGAGTAGTTGCATATCTGTTCTGGGTTTATGGCATTAAACTAGCTAATTATTACCAATAATAGAACAACAAATATTGGATACTATCTGTGCATCATTAGTTGCATTTGACTGTATTGATTGCATAAAAATGGTTACATATATACTAATAACAGTGATGTAATAACGCAAGCTCAAACCTGTTGCTTTTAAGAGCGGCCCATCCCCTGATTTCACCATCTTCTGGGGTGGCAATGCTCCACTTGGATGCATCCAAAGGTTAAAGGAGCATCTAAACCAAACCTCTGGCTTTCCATTTAGCACTGTGTTAGAGGGATTGTATAGCACATCCACTGTGGTTCCGGCGCGTATTTCAAGCGGTTCAGTGTAAACAATGTGTTTCTGGGAAAGCAGAAACCTTCGCATAGTTTTTGCCTTCATCTCAGCTTTGATATTTGCACTTCTCTCAGCCTGTGTAGGTAAAAAGGAACATGAGTCAACCCAAATAATCCTGATCATATGTTTTGTTCCAAACATCAGATATATCCACCACAAAGGAAAAAAAAAATCTTGTCTTTGTTAATTGCCAGTTACTCATCAAGCCAACCAGCCTTGAAAGGGAGTTGCCTTGCAAATTTTAAGTAGGAATGTTCTTAATGGTAAAGAAAGTTATGTTGTGATTGGTATATTATCAAGTGATTTTGAATAAGCTTGCGTGGAACCATGCATTTTGAATTTGGAAAATAGACGAAAGGGAATATATTTGTCATCACTCAGGGGTTAACTGCCAAAATTATAGAGATCTATATGCAAAGATTTTGTTGCAACTGACCTTTCTTTTCATGGTTTCTTCCTTTTCTCTCCTTTCTTGCAGAAGCCTTGTATAGATGTTTTGCTCCTCTTGCACCCAGAAGCCTTCCTCGGTTACGTTGTTGTTTGGAAGAATAGCATGGAAATCTTGTCGAGCATTGTTGTCATAGTTCCTTGCATTCCCAGCTGGCCCATCAGCAAAAACCCAGTCCAACACAAGTGCTTTTTCAGGTGGAATAACTGTACATATACAGAAAAGGCAGGTATTACATTACATATATGCTCCATGGAATACAAATGATCTTTAAGCGTCCCTCTATGGTAAATGTTGAGCTTCCATGGCCTTCGAGTTAATAAAATACTTTCTCATGACATTAATAAAACAAGGAAATTCATGCCATATTTGTAGGAGCATTATGCTAGAATCAAAACAAATGTTTCCTCAACAAAAAAGAATCAAAACAATGTTGCCTTATGTACAAAGGTTGAGGTGTCGTACCATCTGCATACCACCAATCGCCGTCTCTGTCATTGCACTTGACAAAGCTTTCAACAATAGAGAGTCCATCTGACCAATTGTTGTAACCACCATGCATCCAAATCTCAGTACTATGCGCAAGTGGCCTCGAGTTTCTGTTATAATATAACCTGATAGTATCTCTGCTTGTATCTGTGCTAGCCTCTATGTACCACAAATTATCAACACATGTTCTGGCCAAACTCAACATACTCTGCAATTTCTTCTTCTTGATCTCTATCTCGGCCTTCGCTTGTGCCCTGACAGCTTCATCTGCAGCCCTTGCTTCCTTGCTTCGCCGCTGTTCTTCAGTCTGTGTCCTCCTTTCAGCTTCTTCCATGGCAAGTTTCTCAAGCTCCCTTTGCTTTTCTTTAACCAAGAAATCTTCAAACAGATCTTCATTCATAGTGCCTTCTATTCCTATACAGAAATCATTGTTGCCATTGTTCTCATAGACCGTGCGACCGTTGAAGAACACAAAGTCTAATCTGTAGGCCTCCTTGGGTATGTACAGTTTGCAAGACCACCAAACCCCTCCAAGGTCACTCTTGTGCAATCTTTCAGTGAAAAGCCTCCATTTCCAACCATTGAATGCTCCTTTGATGACGACATCGGGTTCGTTCGCCAAAGCTGTTAGGTCACGATTTAAATAAAGATCAATAACTGAATCAGCTTTCACTACCTCTGGAAAAGCAAACAGCTTGTTCCTCATCGAATAATTTTTCTCTGCGAGTTCTTGAAGCATCACCCGTAGTGCTTGTGGATCCACAACATCCTGTGGTGACCCCTGGATATCTTGTTCAACGTTAACGGACACAGAGGTCTCGTCAACTTCATATTGTCCGTCATCCTCAATTAACTGCACTTCATCTTCAGACCATGAAAGCTCTTCCTCAGAAAGCACATGCTGAATTTTATCACCTCTCCCCATTCCAATTTCAGTTATAGAAAGCTCATCCTCGTTAACTACCATCTGTCCTTCGGCAGCACTTTTCTGATGTTCAGTCATGTAAAGATGTTCCTCATCAACTTTCTTCCAAGTTGTCCTTTCCACTGCTTGGGTTCTATCTGCCTGATGCTTCCGCAACACATTGTCAACATTAAACTTTACATGAAGCGCATCCTCATCAGTTTTCTTGGATGTGTGATCTCCCTCCTTAGCTTCCAGTCCATTCACATACAATGCATCCTGTCTATCAACAACAGGAACTTGCTTTGTTTGACCCTCTCTCGACGTACCAACAATTGGTACGTTTTGTTTAGGGGGACTAACGGCCGAAAGATCTTGACTATGGAATCCAACTATGGACTGCTTTTGCTCAGGGACACTAACAGTTGACTGGTTTTGTTTGGGGAAAGCAACAATTGATCGGTGTTGTTTACTAGAACCAAAAATTGATTGGGTTGGTCCCGCAACATCAGCAATGGATTTATCTTGTTTATAGGAACCAATGATTGATTGGTTTTGTCTTGGTAAATCATCAATTGACAGGTCTTTTTTATCACTAAAATTTACTTTGCCTTGTTCTTCAACCCTGACAAGTCGCAGCTCAGGATTCAAACTTACACCTGTTTTAGCAATAGCCTTGTCCCACATAGAGAATGAAGACGGTACTGGATATTGCTGTTGGTAAGTCTCTTCTTCATCGGTAGCTTCACCCACATAATCCACTGCCATATGTTTCTCATGGCCTGATTCACTTGCAAACAAATCCATCACAAATGTTTCCTCTTCTGATCTAGTTTCATCCACCACATCATCCACTTCTCTGTATGTCGCGCAGCTTGAAGCATTTCCCAACAAATCCACCTCAAATGTGTCTTGATCAGCCACGGTTTCATCAATTGCATCCCACATCGGCGCACTTGTTGAAACATTTCCTGACGAATCCGTCTCAAACCTGTCCTTTATAGACCCAGCTTCATCCACTGCACCCACTTCCACTGTTGTACTGCTTGAAAAAACATTTCCTGACAAATCTGCTCTAAATATGCCTTGATCATTCCCAGCTTCATCACTTGTATCCACTTCCCGTACCGTTGCACTGTTTGAAACATTTCCTGACGAGGTCGCCTCAAATCTGTCTTGAACAGGCCCGACTTCGTCAACCGCATCTAGTTCCACGGTCGTCGCACTGCTTGAAATATTTCCTGAAAAATCCAGCTCAAATACGTCTTCTTCAACTCTAGCTTTGTCCGCCACATCATCCATCACATCTACTATCACACTTCTCAATGTCTCTTGTACAGTCCCATTATGATCCATCACATCTACTATCACACTTCTCAATGTCTCTTGTACAGTCCTATTATGATCCATCACATCTACTATCACACTTCTCAATGTAGTTGCTGGCAAATCCAGCTCAAATACGTCTTCTTTAACTCTAGCTTTGTCCGCTGCATCCACTTCCTTCTTCGTTATACTGCTCAATGAATTCACTGTCAGATCAGCCGCAAGTATATCTTCATCCGCCACATCCACTCCCCCGATTATAGAACTGCTTAAAGCATTTTGTGACGAGTCCGCTTTAGCAGTCTCGGCTTCTCTAGTATCTGTCCATTCTGCTGTCTCGGTACTTAATAGCGCATTGTATGTATCAAGAGTTTCTTCATCCCGATTATTGTGTTCTATATTCTCGGTGCTTGGTTCAACAATGAGTCTTGTCGTATATCCTCTAGAAGAAATGACTTTAACCTGAGGTGATACCATCTTTCTTGATTTCCTATTAGGAGGATCTGAATGATGCAATTTGGAAAGACATGAAGTTAAACAGAACATCTGGGCTGTGTTTCGTTGCAAAGTATTCTCAAAGTATTTCAAGAATACTACAGTTTTTTTTAAACTATGGTTTTAAATACTTTGAGGTGTTTGGCTGTAATAAAAATTGTAGTATTATAAACTACAGTATCCACAAAACTGTAGTATTTTTGTAGTATTAAAAAAAGTGGTTGGGACCTCTTTTTAAAGAACTGAGAAAGGCAACAAAGGCCTTGTCTACTAGTGGCCAATTGCAACGCTGTATACTTTTGATTGCCAAACATACCACTGTTTCCGCTATACTTAGAAAGACTGTTGGTTTCATAAACTACAGTATTCATTGTCATCGCTATAGAAAACCGTGGTATCAAAATACTGAGGTTTGAATAAGACATTGCTTCCAAACAGATAGAATGATAGGCCATTTGACAGATTATTCCTCAAACCTGAACTTGCTACCATGCATCGAAGGGTCCTGCTTCGAGTAAATCTGCCATTCATCAAAAAAGGCTGGAAAACACAAAAGGGGAAATAAGTTGTGCAGCTCAACATGTTTGAGCATAAAAAGGAAACCTTCTTATAGATAATGCTTGAGAAAATCAAAAGGTATTTGCGAACAATCGGAACAGAATTATCAAGGTCATTTAATCCTACAAAATTATTTATGCCTCTCATATAAATTCTACTGAAATTGCTTTCTGAACTCACTTCTTTTTTTAAGCATAATACAGTAGGGAAGGCCCCCACTGTATCTCATTTTCTGACCTCACTTCTAAGCAAGGATAAATTTCTCTGTTCAACTGGAAGGATGTAATCCAATTTATTATCTTCATAGTTTCGTTTCGACAAAAAACATTAGCGCAATTCAAACTACTGATACACTCGCTATCTGGCAGACAAAGACCAGCATATAGAAAGATGGCAATGCTTGCAGTACATATGGAAATAACTTTATCGCAAAAAATATATGGAAATAACTTCATCACAAACATAGAAGGTGCAGACAATGTAAATACTCCCCGAATTCACCCCACCGTTTTTTTGCAATGAATTTCTGTTTCTTGTTTGAAACTCTTGCCGTGGAAATCTTCACTCCAAATTAACCAGCATTAACATTGCCGAAAAAGGTTTTCGCCCCGCTTTATATATAAAGCAATGACCGACCACAGCTCAGATACAAACGCACGCCACCACAACACACGCACACACCCAAGGCTGGATACATAGGCGATGAGCGCGGCAACACTACCCCTAGTACTACAAGAGCAACCGGAGTCCTCAACAGTGGATACGCCAACACGAAGAGAAGAAGCCGCATATGACGAACCGTGTGCTCCAAGGAGGCGCCTTTAGGAAGGTTACTACACCAGACCGCCGTCACCGACCGACCCGAGGATCAGAGTTTCCCCTGGAGCAACACGACGGGCAATGAGAGCCACGATGACGCCTTCAAGAAGGGAGCGAGCTTCACCGCCGCCAATCCGTCCGAAGACAGATCAGGTTTTCACCCCAGCCAACACTCACCACCACCGGACACCACATCCCGTTGACCACGCCGCCCACACGGCCATGGCCACCGGGCAGCACCTAACCACGGGCTCTGCCCAAGAGCACCGCGGAGCCACCCCCAGGGCCGCCGCCCTGGCATCCAAGACCTGGAATCCACCTCACTCGAGACCCACCGCTACCTCAACCAAAGATACGAGCGGAAAGGAACCGCCTTTCGCACCCCTGGGCTGCCCCTAACGCCAAAACCCAAAGGTCGGCCAAAATTGGCCTCCATCGACCCATCCTGCTGCCGGGCACGAGACGAGCACGATCCTGCTACTGGGTGCGAGACGAGCACGATCCTTCTGCCGGGCGCGAGACGAGGTCGGTCCTGCTGCCGGGTGCGAGACGAGCTCGGTCCTGCTGCCGAGCGCGAGACGAGCGATGGACCATAGTCGGGGAAGGGCCGAACCTTCGACGGAGGTAGCAACCAGACAACGAGGAGAGGGCCGAAGGTCGAAACTGGCCGCCAACAGACGAGCCAACGCCGGAAAGCCAGCCGCCGCCCCAGTCGACCCGCCGAGCTGCCGTGGAGCCGGCACGGCGAAGCCACCTCGCCGCCGCCACCCATAGCTGGGACCGCAGCCACACCGGGCCGGGGCCCCAAACCCGCGACGCCGGCCAGAAAAAAGGCGAAATCCGGCCGGCACGCACCACCACCATGCTGACGACGACGAGCGCAACAGCCCCCGCACGCCGCCGGCAGGCCCTAGTCGCCGCAGCCCGTGCCGCCCGCGAAGCAGCGGCCGAAGGATCCACCACCATCCAGATCAGATTTGGGAAACCCTCGCCGCCACTCTGAGCACACCCCGCCACCGCATCCAAGCACGCCAGCCCCCAAGCACCATGCCCCGCAAGGCCCAGCAGCCCTCCACGCCACCGCCCTCAGCCACCGCTGTCGCCTTGGCTGTTGCTGGTGCCGCGCCGTCGCGCTTGTGCCACCGTCGCCTTGGCTATTGCCGGTGCCGCGCCGTCGCGCCCCGCCAAGCGCCACACATCAGCTCGAGGGGGCAGCCCCGCGTCAGACCACCTCAAGGGACGGGAGACTAGGGCCCCGCCGCCGCCTACGCCGGCCGGGCTTTGCCTGGCTGCGCGCTCCGGCGGCGGCGAGGGGATTTTTTTTAACAAATATAACAGAATTCATGTTCTTTACCCCTTCCAGCAATTAAAATCACGTCGTTTTAAGCCAATATGAATCACAGCCCGCCACCTTAATAAATAACCAATATGGTCCACATGCAAATCAAAACCAATGCCCTTTGACTCCCAGATATA
Organism: Triticum urartu; assembly: GCF_003073215.2. Classification (NCBI taxonomy): domain Eukaryota; kingdom Viridiplantae; phylum Streptophyta; class Magnoliopsida; order Poales; family Poaceae; genus Triticum; species Triticum urartu. The sequence continues at coordinate 96,227,049 of NC_053022.1, read as the reverse complement.
AAAATATTCCCGAGATGAAAGAAATCAAAATCCCTATAAACCTGACCCGGGACAGAATTAACCAGGATGATCAACATACGAGTGAAATAACCAAGCATACCACTTAATAATTCCCAAATCAAACAACATTCCGTGAACCGACCGAATCAAGAACCATAACCATCCGTACCTGCGCGAGGCCGCCGCCGCGGCCGGCCGGCCGGACGACGACGAGCGGCTGCGTGCTCCGAGGGCACAGAGGGCCCCGTGGCCGGAGAGCCATCTCCATTTCCGGGAACCTACTAAACCCCGCCCGCAAAACCCACCACCCACCACACCAGTCAGTCCACCACGCAGCGGCGACTGCCCTATCCCCCTCCTCCCCGCCTGGCCTCCCCTCCTCACGGGGAAAGAACTAAAATTGGAATACAGCGCTATGGCGTGGAGATCTGCGCACCAAAAAGGCTCCTTCGTCCTTCAACCATTTTGTCTGAGAGCAGCCTCGATCCTTTATTTTCGTTTGGTTTTTTTGTTCGATGTGCTTCTCCGTGTGCGCACACATGGAAATGTAGGTGGACCAGTAACGGACGGTGGTGGATGGCTGGTGTTTTTTGTACTACTTCCTTTCTTTTTCCAGCAATGTTTTCTTTTGAAAAAGCTTCAACGCGAATGTTCGTGCAGAGGACAAAAGAAGACAGGAGTGGAAGACAGAGCAGAGGGTAGGAGGAAGAAGAGTGAGGGGCTGAGGGCCACTTCTTTAGGCCCATGATTCTCCAGATTCTGATTATGGGAAACTGCACACAAAATCAGCTACAATAAATCAGCTCCAAACCCTCTCCCCGTATATATTTTTTATTAGGCAAGCGGATTACAAATGGTACACATTTTTTCACCACAAGACATATATATATATATATATATTATATATATAAATGCCTTGCAATATCCATTAAAGACTCCGCAATAAGCAAAACTAGAATTTCACTTTGGCGGAATCTTTGTGCCACACCGAAACATCGTCCGTAAAGCTCCTAGGTCGAAACTGTGTACTAAATTGCTAACACTTGGTTGTTTTTGACCAGCCTCACGTCAAATATGAACACAAAAGCAATTTTGCAAATAAGTGCTTAACATTAAAATTTTAAAAAGGTTCCAAAGTTTCCTTCATAGTAGAAGGGAAATAAAAAAAAGGACTAATCTCAAGGTACAAGACTGGCATCAATAATCTCAAGTGTAGCGGCCATGGTACCATCATCTTTTTGTAGAGCGTTGACACATGTAAACCGCAACGGAGGTTGCACATACGCATTATAGTCAAACATGTCAAAATGCTCATGATGTAACTTTCTATCAAGAATGCAGTCGCGGAGACACATGCATGCAGTGATGATCATCTTCTGGTCTCCGGTTTGTATTTTGGTATGCCTTAGAGAACTTGTCATTTCATCTTGAGAACAACAAACGATCTTTCGGTGAAGTTTCACAAAGAATGTTTCGTGTCTCTCCATCGATTAATGTTGTTGGAAATCTGATACATGATACCGTTGCCCTTTGTATGGTGCTAGATATCCACCTATGTGTTGGATATCTAGAGTCGACAAGGTGGTATTTATCTACAATAAGACATTAATAAAGTCACTATAAATTTACAAGATAGTATTGTATATATAATAATACCAGATCCTCAAAGTCGAGGCCCGTTGTTAGGCTGCAGGATGATACGTCTCAAAACGTATCTGTAATTTTGGATTGTTTTATACTATTATATTATCACTTTTGAATACGTTTCCTAATATATATTTTTTGGACTTACCTATTAATCTAGTGCCCAGTGTCTTGTTTTCTGCATGTTTTTTATTTTACAGGACAATATCTACAGAGGTTAAAATACCTTGCCTATTTAATATGATTTTTCAGGCAACGAAGGACCCATGAAGCTTTGGGAGAGATCGAGAGGAGCTAAGGGGGGCCGCTTGGACAGGTGGCCCGTCCCTGCCCTAGGGTGCGCCCCTAGGCCGTGTGGGCCCCTACATCGCCCTTCGTTCCACCATCATAAATTCCTATAAAATACATAAACCCTTCGCCATATTTTTAGAATAATATTTTCGCCGCCGCAGGTTTGAAGGAAATATGCCCTAGAGGCAATAATAAAGTTGTTATTTATATTTCCTTATATCATGATAAATGTTTATTATTCATGCTAGAATTGTATTAATCGGAAACTTAATACATGTGTGAATACATAGACAAACAGAGTGTCCCTAGTATGCCTCTACTTGACTAGCTCATTAATCAAAGATGGTTAAGTTTCCTGATCATAGGCATGTATTGTCATTTGATGAACAGGATCACATCATTAGAGAATGATGTGATGGACAAGACTCATCCGTTAGCTTAGCATAATGGTCGTTTAGTTTTATTGCTATTGCTTTCTTCATGATTTATACATGTTCCTCTGACTATGAGATTATGCAACTCCCGAATACCGGAGGAACACCTTGTGTGCTATCAAATATCACAATGTAACTGGGTGATTATAAAGATGCTCTACATGTGTCTCGGCTTGTCGCTAAGGGTTATCAACAAGTTTAAGGAGTTGACTACGATGAGACCTTCTCACCCGTAGCAAAGCTGAAGTCCGTCCGAATCATGTTAGCAACTGTCGCATTCTATGATTATGAGATATGGCAAATGGACGTCAAAACGACATTCCTTAACGGTTTCCTTAAGGAAGAATTGCATATGATGCAGCCGGAAGGTTTTGTCGATCCTAAGAATGCTAACAATGTATGCAAGCTCCAGCGCTCCATCTATGGGCTGGTGCAAACATCTCGGAGTTGGAACATTCGCTTTGATGAAATGATCAAAGCGTTTGGGTTTATATAGACTAATGGAGAAGCCTGTATTTATAAGAAAGTGAGTGGGAGCTCTGTAGCATTTCTCATATTATATGTTGATGACATACTATTGATGGGAAATGATATTGAACTTTTGGAAAGCATAAAGTCCTACTTGAATAAGTGTTTTTCAATGAAGGACCTTGGAGAAGCTGCTTACATATTAGGCATCAAGATCTATAGAGATAGATCGAGACGCCTCATTGGTCTTTCACAAAACACATACCTTGACAAGATATTGAAGAAGTTCAATATGGATCAGTCCAATAAGGGGTTCTTGCCTCTATTGTAAGGTGTGAGATTGAGTATGGCTCAATGCCCGACCTCGGCAGAAGATAGAGAAAAGATGCGTGTCATCCCCTATGCCTCAGCCATAGGCTCTATTATGTATGACATGCTGTGTACCAGACCTGATGTGAACCTTGCCATAAGTTTGGTAGGGAGGTACCAAAGTAATCCCGGTATGGAACACTGGACAACGGTCAAGAATATCCTGAAGTACCTAAAAAGGACTAAGGATATGTCTCTCGTTTATGGAGGTGGCGAAGAGCTTGTCGTAAAGGGTTACGTCGATGCTAGTTTCGACACATATCTGGATTACTCCAAGTCACAAACCGGATACGTGTACATTTTGAATAGTGGGGCAGTCAGCTGGTGCAGTTGCAAGCAAAGCATCGTGGCAGGATCTACATGTGAAGTGGAGTACATAGCTACCTCGGAGGCAGCACATGAAGCAGTCTGGATGAAGGAGTTCATCACCGACCTAGGAGTAATTCCCAATGTGTCGGGCCCGATGACTCTCTTATGTGACAACATTGGAGCTATTGCCCTTGCAAAGGAGCCCATGTTTCACAAGAAGACCAGGCACATCAAGCGTCGCCTCAACTCCATTCGTGAATATATATTCAAGATGGAGACATAGATATTTGTAAAGTGCATACGGATCTGAATGCCGCAGGTCCGTTGAGTAAACCTCTTCCACGAGCAAAATATGATCAACACCAGGACTCTATGGGTGTTCGATTCATCACAATGTAACTAGATTATTGACTCTATTGCAAGTGGGAGATTATTGGAAATATGTCCTAGAGACAATAATAAAATAGATATTATTATATTTCCTTGTCCATGATAATTTTTTATTGTTCATGCTATAATTGTATTAACCGGAAACCGTAATACATGTGTGAATACGTAGACCACAACATATCCCTAGTGAGCCTCTAGTTAACTAGCTCGTTGATCAATAGATGGTTGTGGTTTCCTGACCATGGACATTGGATGTCATTGATAACGAGATCACATCATTAGGAGAATGATGTGATGGACAAGACCCAATCCTAAGCATAACACAAGATCGTGTAGTTCGTTTGCTAGAGCTTTTCTAATGTCAAGTATCATTTCCTTAGACCATGAGATTGTGCAACTCCCGGATACCGTAGGAATGCTTTGGGTGTATCAAATGTCACAACGTAACTGGGTGACTATAAAGGTGCACTACAGGTATCTTCGAAAGTGTCTGTTGGGTTGGCACGAATCGAGACTGGGATTTGTCACTCTGTATGACGGAGAGGTATCTCTGGGCCCACTCGGTAATGCATCATCATAACGAGCTCAATGTGACTAAGGAGTTAGCCACGGGATCATGCGTGATACGTTCATTTTGCATCATGCTTTTATATCGTTATTTATTGCATTATGGACTGTTATTACACATTATGTCACAATAATTATGCCTTTTCTCTCTTATTTTATAAGGTTTGCACGAAGAGGGAGAATGTCGGCAGCTGGAATTCTGGGCTGGAAAAGGAGCAAACATTAGAGACCTATTCTGCACAACTCCAAAAGTCCTGAAACTCCACAGAAGTCACTTTTGGAATATATAAAAAATATTGGGCAAAGAAAGCACCAAAGGGGGGGGCACCCACCATCCACAAGGGTGGGGGTGTGCTGTAACGCCCTCGATGCGGCTATATCTCACACGTGTCGAAGCACGACTTAGAGGCATAACCGCATTGAAAGTAATGTCGCAAGTGAGGTAATCTTCACACAACCCATGTACTATATAAGGGAAAAAGATACATAGTTGGCTTACAATCGCCACTTCACACAATTACATGAATAAAGCATTACATCATCCAAATACAAACAAGGTCCGACTACGGAACCAAAATAAAGAGCAACCCCAAATGCGACAAGGTCCCCCGATCGACCCCAACTGGGCTCCACTACTGATCAACTAGAAACGAAACAAGACAAAGGACAAGATCTTCATCGAGCTCCTCCTTGAGCTTGGTTGCGTCATATGCACGGTCTCATCGGCACCTGCAAGCTGGTTTTGGAAGTATCTGTGAGTCACGGGGACTTAGCAATCTCACACCCTCGCGATCAAGACTATTTAAGCTTATGGGTAAGGTAAAGGTATGAGGTGGAGCTGCAGCAAGCGACTAGCATATATGGTGGCTAACATATTCGCAAAAGAGAGCGAGAAGAGAAGGCAAAAGCACGGTCGATGAGCTATGATCAAGAAGTGATCCTAAAACAACCTACGTCAAGCATAACTCCAACACCGTGTTCACTTCCCAGGTCCCGCTGAGAAGAGACCATCACGGTAACACATGCGGTTGGTGCATTTTAATTAAGGTCAACTTCAGGTTTTCTACAACCGGACATTAACAAATTCCCATCTGCCCATAACCGCGGGCACGGCTTTCGAAAGTTCATAACCCTGCAGGGGTGTCCCAACTTAGCCCATCACAAGCTCTCACGGTCAATGAAGGATATTCCTTCTAGCGGGAAGACCCGACCAGACTCGGAATCCCGGTTACAAGACATCCTCGACAATGGTAAAACAAGTCCAGCAAAGCCACCCGAATGTGCCGACAAATCCCGATAGGAGCTGCACATATCTCTTTCTCAGGGCACACCGGATTGTCCAAGGTTCCAGTAGGCCAGCCCAGAGTTGCCCCTGGTGGCCACCGGCAGCTGACAGGTTGGACCAACAGTCAGAGGAGCACTGGCCCGGTTTTTTTTAATAAAGATGACCCTTGGGCAGGCCTACCCAAGGGAAAGAAAAGGGTAGGTGGCAAATGGTAAAACCAATGTTGGGCCTTGCTGGAGGAGTTTTATTCAAGGCGAACTGTCAAGGGGTTCCCATTATAACCCAACCACGTAAGGAACGCAAAATCCGGGAACATAACACCGATATGACGGAAACTATGGCGGCAAGAGTGGAACAAAACACCAGGCATAAGGCCGAGCCTTCCACCCTTTACCATGTATATAGATGCATTAATTAAATAAGAGATATTGTGATATCCCAACCAAATAGACATGTTCCAACAAGGAACAACATCTCCATGTTCCAACAAGGAACAAACTTCGATCTTCACCTGCAACTATCAACGCTATAAGAGAGGCTGAGCAAAGCGGTAACATAGCCATACAATGATTTGCTAGGACAAGGTGGGTTAGAGTCTTGGCTTAACAATATGGGAGGCAGGATAAACAAGTGGTAGGTATCGCAGCATAGGCATAGCAAAAGAGCGAGCATCTAGCAAGCAAAGATAGAAGTGATTTCAAGGGTATGGTCATCTTGCCTGAGATCCCGCAAGGAAGAAGAACGAGTCCATGAAGAATACAAACGAACGTAGTCGAACGGGTCCTCACAATCACGACGTTACCGGAAACAACCCTAAGAAGCAACACCGCAAAGAAGCACACAACATAGTAAATAACCAACACGTGAACATGGTATGATATGCGGGATACGGTATGCGATGCATATGTATGATTTGCAAAGGAATGATTGAACCTGGCCTCAACTTGGAAATCCAAGAGTGTCACTGTAAAGATGAGGTGATTTCGGTTGAAATCGATATAAAGATCACCGGAATCGGATGCACGGTTTGGAAATGGCAAGCAAAACAAATATGGCACCGGTCTGCGATAATCAGCAAGTGACCAACTAAATGCAACAAGATAAATATGCTACATCACTCAAACATGACAACAAAATACATGGCAGGGATCCACTCATGATGCTTGACAAAAGATGAACACTGAGCTACGGCTAATTCATCCATTAACAGGTTCAAACAAGCATGGAAAACGTGCAAATGATAACAGGTTTTCAGACTTAGTGAAATTAACACAAGTCTGGAATTTATCATCAGGAAGCAAACTTTAGAGCATGAAAACTACATGCTACAGGAACATATCATGGCAAAGCAAGGCATGGCATGAAGCTACTCAAAGCATTTAACAAAAGTCCCTTAGTGACCTTGAGCCAAAAGGGATCAGAGAATACAATTGCAAGCATGTGAACATGGCAAAAACATAAACAGATCTCAGACTCAGTGAAAAACTGGAGCATGCAAAACAGTTAACAAGTAGGCATGTTTACGAGCTCGATGCACTCACTACAAAGCATGGCATGACAAACTAAGCATACAACCATCAAGAAGACATGGCATAGGAGCTAGACATGGCAAAAACAACAACATAGCATGCACGGATCAATAGCAACATCCTCGGCAAAATCGCTAATCATGTTAACAATCTGCCAGGATTCACGATATAGCAAAAGTAGAGCTCGATTGACTCAAGCTAGGGTGCTCCATAAATGCAAACAAAGACATGGATGGATAGAACACCACAATATTAACAAAACATCCTACTGATCATCCTCAAAAGAGGCACGGATCACTAGGAAACAACATGAACATATGGCATAAGGACAAAATCAGGACAAGGACTTAGTGAAATTCTAAGTCCCTGAAATCAGCATTACTGATTACGCTACTTTGCAAGCTTGTGCTAGTAACCACAAATATCACAAAAGTACACGGTAAGCACCACTGTAAAGATGGCATGGCATATAACAAAACACATGTAGAGCTCAGGGTCATAGCATGCACACAATAATCATGGCAAAAATGACAAAATGCCATTTGCTGAAACAGATCTGACAAAATACTCACATAGCCTTCTTCCAACAGCATTTCGGGCATCAAGATGAGCTCAAATGAAAACGATCCAATGAGATAAAATGATGTACTCTTTGAGACGAACATTTTGATATGCTACACGCTCAAAACGGAGCCACGGTGAGGGAGTTATGACATAATGAAAATGCAAAATAAAACTGGAATCTGGGGACTTAGTGGAAAATTATACCCTCCGAGAAGTGGACGGGGAGAAGCGGAACGAGACGATCTGGGACGGGCGGCTACGCGTTTGGTTCCCGGAACGGGTGGATCTCATCCCACCCGTCCGGATCCGAGGCGGACGGCGTCCGGCGGCTCGCCGGAGCGAGGCGATGCCGGCGAGCGGCACAGCGGCAAGGAGGCGGCGGGCGGATCGGTGGCGGAGCGCGGCGCGACGTGGCGCGGTGAGCGGCGGAGGCGGCGGCCGGCGAGTGGAGGCATGCGGCGGCGGGGCGAAGGGCGACGAGGGGATGCGGTGGCCGGCGGCGGAGAAGCGGCGGCGGTGAGCGGTGTAGTCAGGCGGCGGGAGGCGCGCCTCGGGCAGAGGAATTCCCCGGTGCGGGCGGCGAGCGATTCGGGCCCCGTGGGCCGGATCTGGGCCGGGCGGGCCCGCGGCGGCAGAGGAGAGAGGAGATCCGGCGGGGAGGCGACGTGGCGCGGCCTGGTTGGTGGAGAGCGGCGGCGTGGCGACGTGGCAACACCGGATTGGCCGGGGTGATGTGGCCGGCGGCGGTGGACGCATCCGCCGGTGAGACGGACATGTCCGGCGGCGCTGAGGGAGGAGTTTTAGGGTTTCATCCGAAATTTCGGGGAGATGCACATATTTATAGGTAGAGGGAGCTAGGAGTGTCCAAATGAGATGCGGTTTTCAGCCACGCGATCGTGATCGAACGACCGAGATGATGGAGAGGTCTTAGGTGGGTTTTGGGCCACTTTGAAAGGGTGTTGTGCTGCAACACACACGAGGCCTTTTCGGTCCCTCGGTTAACCGTTGGAGTATCAAACGAAGTCCAAATGGCATGAAACTTGACAAGCGGTCTACCGGTAGTAAACCAAGGCCGCATGGCAAGTATTGGTCCAATCCGAAAACGTTTAACACCCGCACACGAAAAGAGGTAGAAAGGGACGCCGGATGACATATGAGCGCCGGATTGCAAAACGGACAACGGGGAAAATGCTCGGATGCATGAGACGAACATGTATGCAAATGAAATGCACATGATGACATGATATGCAATGCATGACACGCAAGCAATGATAAGGCAACAACAACGAATAACTGGAGGACACCTGGCACATCGGTCTCGGGGCGCTACATGTGCCCTACCCCCTGGGCACGCCCCCTGCCTCGTGGGCCCCCTGGCAGGCCTCCGGTGCCCATCTTTTGCTATATGAAGTCTTTCACCCTAGAAAAATAAGAAGGAAGCTTTCGGGACGAGGGACTTGAGCGTGGCCTCCTACTGGATTGATACCTTGGTTCTCAAAAACTGAGGGAAATACTTATGCTACTCTGCTGCATCATCCTTTCCTCTTCGGGGAAATCCAACGCAAGCTCAAGAGGTAGCAAAGAGGAGAGGAGCGGTGTTGCATTTAGATTGGAACAGGAGAGGAGCGGCGGTGGTTTAAGAGGAGAAGAGCGGAAGAGCGGCGCTGGTCTTGGAAGTATTTTTTTGTTGTTTCGCGTATTTTGGGTCAAAGTTTGACCACGTACTGTATTTGACAAGCAAAATGTGAATGCATGTGACCAAATTGATTTTGATTTTGATCCAGTCAGAGCGCGCCGGCCCTCTCGTCCAATCCTAAATCGCCGCCGCACGCTCCTCTCCCTCTTCACCATTGCAAAACCACCTCCTCTCCTCTCCATCATCTCCATTCCAAAACCATCGTATCGCCTCTCCCTCTTCTCTATTGCAAGACCACCGTCTCTCCTCCGTTTTCTAGACGCTTTGCTCCATGGCGCGGGCGCAATCCATGGATACAAAATTAGTATATTGTATACTATTTAAAAGTCGAGGGCGGGGCTTTTCCTACGCGGTAGGCGGCGGGGCAGTTCCGCCTAGTCGGTTCGACAGAAACGCGAGAAGACGAGGGAGTAGGTTGCTGCAAACGTAGGGTTGTGTGATTTGACAGCGAGTTACTGCTGGACAGGTGGGGCCCCGTGATTTGACTTGCCATTATCATTTTAACTGCGGCGCTACGACCGGCGTGAGTCTCCCAGATTCCTGACCACCTCCATACAGGTGGCTCTCCCAATGCTCCACCATGTAGTAGAGGCTGGCTCTTGCATGAGAGCCCACTTCTCCACTTTTTCCTTGCCTCTCTTTCCTCCACATATGAAAAAATGCCATGTAAAGCGCACTATTGTACTTACTTTTACTTGCTCCTATAGGTGCTTAAGCTTGCCACATAAGCATAAAGTCTGATGTGGCAAGTTAATCAAGAAGAGAGAGACTAGTTTGGTGACCCAAGGAAGAAATGGTGCTAAGCGCGTGTACCAAGGTGAAAAGACAATTTTGAGTCTATAGCTAATTAAATGAAGCAAACTTAGCAAGACCATTTCATTGGAAGAGGTCACTCCTTGGCAAATGCAAGAAATACACGCGCTTAGCACCGTTTCTTCCTTGAGTACGAAGAAAGAGATAGAGAGGAGTAAAAAAATAAACTTATAGCCAACCTTGTTGTAGTATGAGTGACTAAGTGATGACTATGTATGACATGCCAACATCAGATAGCCTAACGCACCGTGTTAAATCTCCAAGGGCGCGACCGCGCGAGCGACGCGACGGTCGTGGTAGGCGCGACCATGATACGGGCTGCTGGCAACCCTTGGATCTGAGATCAAACGGTCGCATGCTAAGTTGCTGAAAATTTGCAGAATAACCCTCCAGGATAGGATATTCACCCATAGGTCTAGAATCACGCCATGCAACCGTTCGATCTCAGATCCAAGGGCTCTCGGAAGTCCGTATCATGGGATAATGGAAAGCCACTACCCTGTCGTTTGCACGCTGGCAGTTCGCTCCTACTCGTCCCCGCACGTCCTTCAATACTATGGCGGTTTGCTCCTAATCGTCCCGTCCATTCACATTACGGCAGTTCCACTAATCCTAACCCTCCTCCCAAATCCATGGCGTCCCAAATCTCCACGATCGACGGTGAGTACAAGGTTAGAACCATCACCGGCGATGAGTTCGACGTCATCTACACCCGTTCTTCTGCGACGGTGAAAGGATGCCTTTCTCGCTTCAGACGCATGTTCGAAGACTCGGATGATGAGTGGGTCGCTGGGCTAGATGTTGAGTACACCACAATCCTAGGACGAGAGAAGGATCTAAAGGACGAAGAGAGGAAGAAGCCCGCCATGATCCAGGTTTGCGTGCATGACTTATGCTTGATCTACCACATATGCCATGCCGACGTTGAGTGCCGGGATTTTAAGGACTTCCTCGAGAGCAACCTAGTCAAATTCATTACTGTAGACTTTGGTAACGACAAAGAAGTCCTGCATCGGATAGGCCTCGTTGTAGGCAACACCTTCGACCTCCAGAAGAATCGGCTGGTGTCCGCTCATCAACCTTCAATGTTGACCCTGGCAGGAGCCATGGTTCATCCTTCGTACGGTAAACTGGAGAAACCTCCATACACGTTTCATCGTCATGCATGGCAGCGGAATGTACTAGATAAAGACCACATGCACTACGCTGCAATGGATGGCTACCTTTGCTTCACTATCTACAAGGGTTGGATGAAGAGCAACAGCCAAGTGTGCGGTTCAAGCAAAGAAGTATCGGCCAAGAGGAAGAGGGACAAGGATGAAGTCGAGGACATGGACGAGGACTCCGAGTAAGGTGGCAGTGTCGTTGCTCATGGTGGTTCTAATGCAGTGTCTACCGGAATAGTTGCAAAGTTTAATTTCAGGTGTGCTTAATTTAATTTGAGGGGTGTGTTGTGCTGAGCCCCCAACAGAACTATGTTATGTTTCTTCTCGTTACTTTAACTCTTTAGTACGTACATACTAGTATTTCTTACATTTCATCTTTTAGTTGGTATAGTACTACCACTCATTTCTTCACATTATATACGTACAATATATATGGCCAACATCATATAGCCAGCAGTTTAGTTGTCAAAGAATTTCAGGGTGCTTACTTTTGTCAAAGAATTCCAAGATGCTTAGAGAGTGCTTGGATCCAAGGGACTTATTTTAGTCTGACTAAAAATAGTCTCTTTAAGAGGCTAAAGTTCCAAGCACCCCTGACTAAAGAGGGGCTAAAACTAGTCTTGAGACTAAAAAATTTTAGTCAGGGGTACCCCTACTAAAATGTGGATTAGTCTTCTCTCTATTCATTTAACTCCTCTCCTTTAACACAGGCGAGTTCTAGATTGGAGGGTTTGGAGGATAATAAATGCTCATTAACTTGATTTTAGCCTTTTTAGTATTTGGATCCAAGCATGGGTGAGGCTAGCATATTTTAGTCCCACTACTTTTAGTCATGGACTAAAACGTATCCAAGCACCCTCTTAGTTTTATTTGAGGGATGGGTTGTGTTGGACACCATTATTGTGACTAGCCTTTTTAATAGTACTATATGCATAATTTGGCGATGAGCGCTCTCTATATGTACCACCTTTTTTTAATTTCAAGTTTTGCTCCATGGTGCAATCCATCGATACTACTGCTGTACAAAAGTATACATTTTTTAAAAGGCTAGAGGGCGCGGCAGTCTAGCTTGGTCGGTTTCACGAGAGGCGAGGGCCTTTGTGATTTGACTGCTCATTACTGTTGGAAGGCGGGGCCTTGTGATTTGACTGCTCGTATAAATGCGCGGACGACCTGATCGAGGAGGAGCAAAGCACTATGCGGTATACTCAAGTTTTCCACTGGAGTAGTACTGCGACGGAGGAGCACGAAACACGGCAGCCCAGTGCCATATGGAAATAAAAAATGATCTAATTTGCTAGTCATCTCATTGTTAGCATTGTTCTATTCATTCCCTCAAAAAAACATTGTTCTATTCATGCCTCGCAGAGAACGTGACATGTGCGGCGAAACACCCGAAGCAAAAGATGAAACACAGGAGCAAAAGAAGAAGGAAGATTATCACCCCAAATGATCTAATTCGCCGCGGAGTCGTAACTACTTCTTCATCGCCTCCACGACCTCCATCTCCTTGCGCGTCTCCTCCGCCATCTTCATCATTGTGTCCATGATGCGGCATTTCTCGATGCGAGCCTTCATCATCTGTTCCACGGCCATATTACGTACCTTGATAACAGCCGGGTGCTTGATGCGGAGCTTCGCCAACTCTTCCTTCTATTCCATGGCGAGGGCCTGCAGCATCTTCATCGAGGAACTACTATTCTCATGCAGCTTCTTCCAGCCGGCGTTCTTCTCCTTCAACAGGTCGATCTCGTGGCAGAGCTTCGCATTGTCCTCCCGAAGTTGCAGGATTTCGCCGGTCGCCTTCTTCTCCGAGGCAATTCTTCAGCAGCATCACCAAGTCGGCGGTCAACTCCCCCTGCTGATTGAGCTCAACGGGCATGTCATCGAGGCTCTCCTTCAGCAACTCCATCAAGCCTTGGATGAACTCCTTCTGCTTATTGAGCTGATCGGGCATGCCATCGAGGGATAACGACTCCAGCTCCGCCGTCTCGGCATGTTCGCCTCCGCGGCTAGGGCGCTCCTGGGAGCCATCGCCTGCCCGTGAGAGATCTTTCGAGGTCTCTGCGTGGCGGCGAGCCCTCTATTTTTTTCCGCAGCCTTAGTTGCCACTCCCTTGTTACGAGTAGTTCTCGACATAGAGCTCTGCTCACCGGCCATGGCAACGACGGACGAAGAAGAAGCACCTATGAGGAGGAAAGGTAGAGTGATTTTCGGTTAGGTAGTTCCCCTTTTTATAACCTAAGTACTAGCACTAGTACTAATACCTGCATAGTGGGAACACGTTCAGGTTTGGTACGCACTACTAGTAGGTGTGAGCAGGCTTTTGAATGTGATGGGAACAAGGTAAAGATTAATTGATGGCTTTGGTTTCGAGGCCTGAAAGGCTCCCGATGAGTTTAGCGGAACATAAATTTCAAGTACTACTACACTGCTCAAATGCGTAAATATTATGTTACTGTCAAAAATTGGCACAAAATACGAAGGAGACCAATGGAAGTACTACTAGCAACCCACGATTTAACTACTCGCATGCGCGCAGTGGAGTAATAATGTCTTTCTTCCGCCCTCACGTCCACTCAATTTGCATGCGCTGTATTAATTGACCATCAATGAAGTGAACGACTTTACACGCGTCAAATTATCACATGGGGTCGATCTTGGTACAAAATTGCGTCCGCCCGTGTACCCGCATGTGCGTGCGAGGAATGAGTGCGTGCATGGCGTGCGTGCACATCTTCGCTTCGTGCATGTACCACCAGTATGGCTCAGGGAGGACGAGTACATTCTTCTGGAACCAGCAGCACGTCACTATGATCAATCCACGCAAGGAGGTCGCGACAACGTCTACACATGTGCCACGTGGCTTCATGAACTGTAAGAGAGACACTGTGTAGCGTGCCATTGGTATTCTAATTTACGTGTTTTGCACATACTCGAAGTCTAGTAAGGTACACGTGCATTGCACGCATCAGATTTTGTAACCAAATTATGAATAAATACCACACTATAGCATGTAAGCTCTGAGTCATATATGCCTGATGTAGCCCTTCGTTTAATTCTTATAGTTCATCTCATTCAAAATCAATTAGTTTTTATAAAAAAGCTAAGAACACGGGAATAAGAAAAACATGGGATTACAGTGGAATGTCGTCTTGAATCCTACAGGATTGTACGAGTGTTTGATTGTGCATAGAAAAAACGCAGAATTCTTTCAAAGAGGTTTGAGTGGATGGGATGTTTCCTATGAAATCTAGTGCAAATGAATCATATGGAAAAATTCCTATGGTTTACAATCCTACGAATCAAACAACCAAGATAGGAAAAATTCCTAATGATTAGAATCCTCCAAAATTCCTTTGAGAATCCTTTGAATCAAAGAAGCCCTTAATCTATTTTATGATTCATGAAATTGTGCGTTGTAAAGCATAAAGTAAAAACAAATAATGGCAATTCAACTAGAAAAAAGTTTGGGCAGTTATGATACGGAAGATTCTAGAACAAAAGAGAACCACTGTTGTTTTGAGGTTTGTGCATTATGCTTAAGTTCAACCATGGAGTCTGCTAGATTGTACATGTGGCAAAATCCGGTGGGGGGCTAGAAGATGGTGCGAGGGGCCGAGTGGAGGGATACTATGAAGGAATGCACAAGTGCGAGATCGATATTTAGAGAGAGAGGGCGAACACGTGCGCTGATGCGCGCAGTGGCGGAGCCATGAAAAATAAATGAGATAGGGGGCCAAGCATTGCTAATCCTTTACGAGGAGGGTCAATTCATGAACTTAAACCATTTTTAGCAGCAATTGTCTAATGATCACATTCATATTAGCCTTGATATATAGTGATGTTAGGGGGGAGGGGGCAGGGCCCTTACTGCCCCCTGTCTTCGCCATTGTGCACGCGTCTGAGAGATGAAGCGGAAGGCATGGATGATGAGAGGGGGACGTTGGATACATAATTAATGTGGATGTATTAGCTATATATGTTAATCCTATATAGAGAGGTATAGATTGATCGATGTGGATGTGGGAAAGAGGGTGAGACCTCACTGGATATATCGATTGATCAGTTTGTGTGAAAAACTATGAAAGACCTAGCTATATACACACATACATAGAGGAACATCGATCGTTGCGCATGCACGCGTGAGAGATAAAGAATGCCCGATATGATGGAGAGGGGGATGTGTGTTGGTGTGTGCCTTCATGGGAGACCGACCTGAAGAAAAATATTGCATGCGTGCGATGGATAATGCCGACTGGTAGTGTGTGTGCATGGATGCACGAGAGAAGGTTAGTGGTACAATTATAAAGAGAAGACTACTGTGTGGGTTTAAAAGAATAGCTGAATAGGTGAGGTCACAATAAATGTAAAGTTGAATTCAAATATTTGAATAAGAGATCCAGATGTTTGAAACCCATGCATGCATGAATATAACGGAGATCTGCGCGGTGTGGTTTGGAAACGAGCATGTTGTAATGTATACACATTGAACAAGGTCAGACTGATTTGAATTTGAGATACCAATGGCAGACATCATTTGGCCACGTCGCATCCGTGCATTGACACACTATTCCAATTGGAAATGATGGGCGGCTTTTGCATCACATATCTGTATCTATACCCCTATATATATTATATTTTATATATTTTTTATATTGTGTGCGGGTAACTTTAACTTTGAAAGATGGTCGTTGGATGAGGCGAATCCGATGGTCCAAAGATGGCAAATTTGAGCACTACTAGCCGTTGGATATCATCTAAATTCCAACAGATTTCGCCACATGTATAATCTAGAAGACTCCATGGTTGAACTTAAGCATAATGCACAAACATCAAAACACAAGCACTTGTTATTTGTTCTAGAATCTTCCGTATCAGAATTGCCCAAATGTTTTTCTACAAGATTTGCCATTATTTGTTTTTACTTTATGTCTTACTACGCACAATTCCATGAATCTTAAAATAGATTAGCTTTCTTATAAAAACTAGATGATTTTGAATGAAATGAACTATAAGAATTAAACGAACATCTACATCATGCATATATGACTCAAATCTTGCTTGCTATAATGTGGTATTTATTCATAATTTGGTTGCCAAATCTCATGCGTGCAATGCACGTGTACCTTACTCTAGTCTAAATGGTGTTTGTGTGTGTGTTGTGCGTGTTGAGGTGCAAATTGTATTTTTTGGGTACATGTTAAGGTTGTTCTTCCGAAATTTCAAGCCGCGCCTTGTTATGCCGAAAATTCAAGCTAGCGTCTCTTTCTATCGTGCTGGGAAACTCCCGCCTCTTCAACCCGCGCCTTGTTAGCCCGAAATATTTAAGATATATCTTTGTCTCGTTGTGCTCCGACAACTCCCTCCATCTCAACCCGCGCCTTGCTATTCCGAAATTACAACGCGCGCGAAGACTCCCACCTCCTGTGAAATCCCGACACGCGAAATGCCCGTGGTACCCCTGAACCGAAAGAACCGCCTCAAATTGGTGGGGTACTTTCGTAACTTACCCCACATTTCGGACAAGCGCGTCTCTAAGCCATGGTTCCCCACTGCCATCCCATCCGCCCACCCATTCATACACCGAGGCCGCGAAAACCCGCGACGAAACCCCACACCCTGCTCCGTCCACCACCCAGCCGGAGCCTCTTCCCTGACGACGTCGTCCATAGCAACACCTCGACGTCCCTCATCCACCGTACCAGATGAGGATCCATCGTCAATCTCATCGTCCCGCCGGTTCAGCCACACCGTCCTCCACCTCCAAGGAGCTGCCCCGATGTTCCCCTCGTCTTTCGCGCCACCTCCATTCCCACACCGCCGTCTTCACCTGCACCACTGGAAGAGCATCATCATCATTGTTTCCTCGGATGAAGCTACGGCCTAATCGGCGCCACCAAAAAGGTTGTACACTAATCGCCGCATTGTCTTCTTGATTCGATCTCACGATGCTGCCGACGCTCGGTCCCGAGCCGACACGGCATGGCTCCATCCACGGCGGCGTCGCCGGCCACTTCCTCCACGGCATCGCTCCCTCGGTGGCGATGTCCACATCAGTAGGACCTGCTGCTGCTTTAGCTCTCGCTCGTGCTGCTGCTCTGCTCTTGCTCTCGGTCCCCTGCCTGGTCTGCTCTTGCTATTGCTCTTGCTCGCGCTGCTGCTCTCGCTCTTGATCTTGCTTGCGATGCTTCTCCGATTTAGCTACACTTCACTCCGATGCCACCGGGGTGAAGGAAGAACCAGCCGCAGCGGGAAGGGGGGCTCGCCGGAGAGGTACCCCACTATCTTTCTTAGGGTTCAGGATGGGGGCGGTGGTCGCCGGCGGTGGTGGGGCGTTGGCGGGGCGGTGGCGTGGGGATCGCCGGAGAAAAAGCTTGGCAAGGGGGGCCTAGAGGGATGGCCGGGGCGGCGGCGGACCGGCGGTGGGGAGTGTTTACGGGGCGGGTGGGGCGGCGCACCGCCGGCCGCGGGCGGCGGGGGGCTGCTGTTTGGCCGGCTCAGGGGGGTGGAGGTTGAAGATGAACCGCAGGCCCTTGATTTCGTATCCAACGGCTGCAAAATTGACTGACCAGAGATGAAAAAGTCAGTCGACCGACGTGTAGCCTCACCTTGCTAGTGCGTTCAGTTTTGACAGCAAAATTCAATTTCGACAGTTAAGTTCAGTTTCGACAGTTAAGTTCAGTTTCGACAGTTAAATTCAGTTTCGACAGTTAAGTTTAGAGATGAGCGGCTGATGTATTTTACATCTAACACTTTGTGTTTATGTATTTTACGTCATGTATTGGATATGCTATTAGAATTCCACTCAGGTTAACGTTGTTCGTTGTCTCTCTTGTCCTGCTTCAGCCTCGGCGTCGTACAACTCACCGGAGCTGCTCCAACGACGGAACCCTCCATCATAGCAGAGCAGTACCTCGGGCTCCATCTCCAGATGCCTAAGATCTTCTTCCCCTCCTCCGACAGCCAAGTCAGCCGGAGCATCCTCACCGGCCAACCCAATCACGCTGAGATCGGCATGGCTTCGCCAAAGAGGTTGTACACTTGTTGCATCTCTTTTTTACTCTGCATGTTATATATATTGTCCACTGAGCACTCATAGTAACGGGAAATATGATTATTTTATCCTACTATATGACAAGCAGTGAGGTACCAGGCAACTTAGCTATCTGTGATGGACTCTCTTGAACGCCATCATTATTTATCTCTGCGCGTTTGAGCTGTGCATTTGTCGATGGGCCTGGGAGTTGAGCTAGTATGGCAGTGGCCTAGGTCCAAAGTAATCGAAGTAGCACAGAAAAAAAAATTAGTGTAGGATTTTCCTTGCTCAAGCCTGCCTACTAGAATCGCCAGTGCTTGAAAGGAAAAGTGAATGAAAAACATCGGAATTGGAAAGTTTCCTATGGTACTACTTTTCATGAATTTGGTGCAAAGGAATGGAGCAAAGGAAAACTGTAGGATTTGTTCCTTTAGTGTCTCCTTGAAAGAAAAACCGTAGGAATTCTATGTCGGGACCCCGATTCCAAGTCACATCGATCTAGCCGGTAACACCTCATATCACTTTGCGGCCTCACGCACGGTATTCCCACGGGTGTCGCCTTACCCTGGCCCGGGACCGTTTGCGCCTTTTGGCTCACATATATGATTGTGTCGCTAGCATCCATATGACAGAGAACCCGGGCCGACATGGCTAGCCGTGAACCCAAAGCGGCACTAACCTATGGGGACAGGCATACATGATTCACATCGAGCATGTCGGTCAGCAGCGTGTGAATCCGGGCTGTAGCACTGGGCTAACAGGACTCCAGGGAACCTGGGCCGTAGCAGGCTAGGCAGGACTCCGGATGGCACCGCGTGACATTTCCCCGAAGGGACAGACACAGGAACGAAGTGAAACACATGCCGGCCAGTCAAGTGTCCTGAGCAGTAGTGCTGGGCTAGCAGGACTTCGGTGAACCGGGCTGTAGCGGACTACTATGGCTCAAGGAAGCACTAGACTACATTTCCCCATAAGAGAGACTGCCAAGGATAAACAACTAGATTGTCGGATCCCACACATAGCAATACACGTCACACGTACGCATAACATGCAAGTATGTGATGTACAACATGGCATCACAACATAACGCAAACTCATATAGATAAAGGCTCAGAAGAGCCACATAGCATTAAATACAAACAGGGGTCACATGACCCATCATTTAGAGCATACAAGCAATGGAAGCATTACATGTCTGAGTACAGACAACTACAAAAGGAAAAAGTCTCAGAAGCCTGACTATCTACAAGACCCTCCCAAGGTACAAGATCGTAGCTGAGGTAACCAGCTACTCGTCGAAGTCCAAGCGGTACTACTAGTGAGACAAGATGTCTCACCTACAAAACATAAATAAAGCAAACGTGAGTACAAAGGTACTCAGCAAGACTTACATCAGATCCTATCATACATGCATTTGTATCAAGAAGGTAATGTGGGGTTTAGTTGCAGCAAGCCAGCTTTGACTCAATGGCTATCCTGTTCTACGACAACGAGAAACTTCTTTGAGAGGAGGGAGCGCACACGAGTCCACTAATCACCACATCAATACACTACTATGGATTCATCCTCGTCTCCTTACGAGAAGGCCATCCATAGCACTCACACTTGTCTTGAGCATTTTAGAGTATCCACTTAAAGTTGTCTATGTACCACGTAAGCATCCAAGAAGTCCATAACCGAGGACACGGCTATTCGAATAGATCATGATAACCCTGCAGGGGTGTACTTCTTCACACACGCTCTCACCACTTATCACCATATACACGTCATGTATCTCGGCAACCTTCAAGCGGAAGCCTGGCGAGGGTGTCGGCCACGACCTGACTAACCAAACAAGACTCTAGTCCAGGTTTATCGCCTATTCGGGTTCCATCCGCAACGAGATCCGGTCGGGGTTTCGCTCACGGCCCCAAACGATGTGTACAGGGTTCCCGAGCCCACCATCCGGGTGCCACTCGGTACACCGGGCCACGTGTGCCTAGTCTGTCCCAAGTCCACCCTGCCGGGTGCCACTCGGTAGAAAAATAGCACTACCTATAAACACCAGAAACTATTTGCAACTCCTGGACAGAGATCAAGTTGGCTAATAAGTCGAGAGGGGTCGAGTTACCGGAACCCAATGTGTGGTAGTAGCTAGTCCTTGGACAACATACACAGAACTCAGTTCTTAGGGACGGTTCCAGTGAGACAACCCACCATGTACTCCTACATGGCCTCTCACCACTACCTTTACCAAATCGTGTTCACACACTTAACTCTCAACATCAGAACATAGCACTGTACCCAATTCATTCCCAATGAATCATATCTGACATACTCTAAGCAATAGCAGGCAATGCATGGTAGGAACACAACATGGCTCAATCAAGTCCTACACATGCTAGTGGGTTTTAACTAATTATTGTGGCAATGACAGGTCATGCAGAGGAATGGGTTCAACTACCGCAGCATAAAGTAGCAGTTGAATCGTTGTTGTCCTAATGCAATAAATGAGAGCAGGAGCGAGAGAGTAGGATTGTATCGGAATGAACAAGGGGGGTTGCTTGCCTGGTAGATCAACAGGGGGGCACTGCTCCACTGACAGGTACTCTGGATCGGTCTCCGGGGCAGGACCTATCGAGAAGGAACGGTGTCGGAAATCAATACACAACCATATGCAACAATATGATGCATGAACATGGCATGAAGATGTGATGTTGTTTGAGCTAATGCAACTAGCATTCATTTGGTTGAGGTCCATTTGAACCAAAGGTTCAAATGCAACTCCAAAATAAGCTCTTATAATTGCCATTCATGTGTTTTCATATATACAGCATGTATAGGTTCGTTTGTCATGCATGAAAATGGTACAGATGGATAGATTGAATTTTCCTGACCATTTTTCATATATAAATTATTTCAATCTGAGCTACGGTTGAATTTCTATGAATTTTTGAAGTTTAAACTGTTTTCTGGAATTTTCCTGATTTATTTTAAATCCAGAAAACCATTACTGTGTCAGCACTGCGTCATGCCTGCGTCAGCAGGTCAACGGCGGCTGACCAGGTCAAACCTGACGTGTGGGGTCCACACGTCAGTGTCACAGTGTTAAACGGAGGTTTTTTTTCTAATCTAAAATAGATTAGTGGCGCTGGGGCCCAGTGTCAGTGTCACTAATGGGGGGGATTAGTCCTAAAATAATCTTGCCACATCAGCCCGCTGGAGTTTGGCCGGCGGCGACTATTCTGTGCGGCGGAGGGGCTCGGGATTGCTTCCCCGGGGCCCAAACGAGCAGCCAAGGGCAGCTACGGGGAGCTGGAGCTCACCCGCATCTAGCGCGGCATGTGGTGGCAGCGGGGACGGTCAGAGCTCGCCGGAATGGAGCTCGTGGCGGTGGCCGGAGTTCGGCCATCGACGGAGTCGACGCTACGGTGGTCAGGAGAGCGAGGTAATCAGTGTTATGGCCTCCTGGGAGCACGCTGAGCACGACTATGTGCTCGGTTGGGTCAGGCGAGGTTGCTAGCTGCGGCAGCAACGAACGCGGCGGCGGTGAGCTCATGGTTGCAGCGGGGTTGCAGATAGGGGCCGAATTTGGTCGCAAGAGGAGAGGGGAAAGATGGTGTGGCTCACATGGAGTCGGACGAGGTGCTCGGCGGGCTCGGGGACGGCTTGGTGACGGCGAATCAACGTCGGCGGTGACCGGATGCAGAGGACAAGGACGACGGCGTAGTTGGCGTTGCAGCGCATCCGGGGCCTTGTGGCTCGTCGAGGAGGTCGGGAGGTCGAGACGGAGCTCGCGGGCATGGCGAGGGGTCAAGAGAGAGGCGATGGCCGTGGCAACGACGAGCGGCGGCGGCTGCGTTCGGTGCATGCGAGGGAGAGATCCAGGGGAGGGGATAGGGACGAGAGAGAGCGGGAGAGAGACGGGGGGTAGCATGGCGACACCAGAGGCGTCCAGGCCGTCGAGGGGGCGAGGCAGGCAGGCAGGAGGTGGCCGGCGCGTGCACGCGCGCGTTGGGCACACGCCCTCCTGCCTACTGGCAGGAGGTTGAAGACGGTGGCGGCTGTGGTGCGCTGGGCCTCTGCTGGGCCATGGTGGGGCGCCAGGTAAGTTTGGCCCAGGTAGGTTTCCCTCTCTTCTGTCTTCTAATTTTGTTTTTGTTTTCTAATTATTTGCCTCTATTTTGAGCTTAGGAAAAATACCAAGGCATTTCCTAAAATCCTGAAAATATTCATGGACACTTTCTGAATTATTTCAGTGGCCCAAAAATAGTTCCAACATTATTTGAACATTTAAATTATTTATAGTATTTTAAATGCCCAAAGTCAAATACAATAAGATTTAATTCAAAAATCTAGAATGGCCTAGAAATATGTGCATGATTTTTGGCAGAGGTTTTCACCTTTAACAAAGATCATGAACTTTTCTAAAGGGCATTTGGGATCATTGAAAATATTTTTATTGAACCTAGTTGAAATCATTTGGTGCTAGGGTTTCAACAATCCCCATTTCGAATTTAAATGGAATTTAAACATGATGCAAACATGAAGGGCTAGCCTAGGTCATACCAGAACTAGGGTGTGACAACTCGCCCCCACTCGGAAGAATCTTGTCCCGAGATTCAGGGGTTGGCGGGAAGAAAGTGGGGTACTCAAGTCGAAGACGATCTTCTCGCTCCCAAGTAGCTTCTCTCTCGGAATGATGAGACCACTGAACCTTGAGAAACTTGATGTTATGATGTCGAGTGACTTGCTCTACTTGATCCAGAATGCGGACGCGGTACTCTCGATAAGTGAGGTTATCTTGGAGATCAAGCGTTTCGTGGTCCACTCCACGGATGGGATCCGAGAAGCAACGCCGGAGTTGAGAGACGTGGAAGACATCATGAACTCGAGAAAGATGTGGGGGTAGTTCCAACTGGTAGGCAACCTCTCCTTGTTTAGCAAGAATGCGAAAAGGACCAATGTAACGAGGAGCCAATTTGCCCTTAATACCGAAATGATGGGTACCCTTCAAAGGGGTAACCCGAAGGTAAGCTTTGTCGCCAACTTCATAAGCCACTTCCTTATGACTACGGTCATACTGGCTCTTTTGACGAGATTGGGCTGTTTTCAAATTCTCACGAATGACGCGAACTTGCTCTTCTGCCTCCTGGATCATATCCGGTCCAAAGAATTGTCTTTCACCGGTTTCTGACCAGTTCAAAGGTGTTCAACATCTTCGTCCATACAGAACCTCAAAAGGAGCTTTCTTGAGGCTGGATTGGTAGCTATTGTTATATGCAAACTCGGCGAAGGGAAGACACTTCTCCCAATCCATACCGAATGAGATAACACAAGCTCTAAGCATGTCTTCGAGAATTTGGTTGACCCTTTCCACCTGACCACTTGATTGAGGGTGGAAAGCGGTACTGAAGGAGAGATGGGTGCCCATGGCAGTTTGGAAACTCTCCCATAAATGAGAAGTGAAAAGACTACCACGGTCTGAATTGATCTCTAGTGGAACACCATGAAGTGAAACTATTCGAGAAATATATAAGTCAGCGAGCTGACTAGCAGTGATACTCTCTCGAACAGGTAGGAAGTGAGCCACTTTGGAAAGATGATCAATGACTACGAAGATAGCATTATTCCCTTTCTTGGTCCTGGGAAAGCCGGTGATGAAGTCCATACCAACTTTATCCCATTTCCACTCAGGAATAGCTAAAGGCTGAAGGGTGCCAGCAGGCCTTTGATGCTCTGCCTTAACGCGACGACAAACGTCGCAGTTAGTAATAAACTGAGCAATTTCTCTCTTCATCCTGGTCCACCAGAACCTCTGGCGTAGGTCCTGATACATTTTAGTACTACCGGGATGAATCGTGAGAGGAGATTCATGAGCCTCCTTAAGGATTAATTGCCGAAGGTGTTGCTTCTTGGGAACCACCAGACAATTCCTGAAGAAGACAACACCTCGATCATCTATAGAGAAACTACCAGCAATGCCCTTGGCAATGTTTCTCTTGATCCGGGTAATCCACGTATCATGCTTCTGGGCTTCTATGATATGATCCACAAGATTAGGTTTCGCCACCAAGGTAGAAAGGAACCCGTGAGGAGCAATGTGAAGGTTAAGTTTACATAATTCCTCATGGAGAAGTGGTTGGCCCTGCTGCAACATGAGATTGTTGCAATAGGACTTACGACTTAGCGCATCAGCCATGACATTGCCCTTGCCTGGGGTGTAGGTACTCCCTAAGTCGTAATCTGAGATCAACTCCAGCCAACGTCTTTGCCTAAGGTTCAAATCTGGTTGGGTGAAGATATACTTGAGACTCTGGTGATCGGTGTAAATCTCGCAATGTTTACCGAGAAGGTAATGTCGCCATGTCTTAAGTGCATAGACTACGGCTGCAAGCTCTAAATCATGTGTAGGATAATTCTCCTCATGTGGATGCAACTATCGAGATGCATAGGCAATCACATGACGATCCTGCATAAGGATGCAACCTAGTCCCTGTCGTGAGGCGTCGCAGTAGATAACAAAGTCTTTAGTGAAATCCGGTGGCACAAGTATGGAAGCAGAAGTCAGGCGTCTTTTTAGTTCCTGAAAACTGTGCTCACACTGTGGGGACCACTCAAACTTTTTATCTTTCTTGAGAAGTTCCGTGAGGGGTTTGGCCACTTTGGAGAAGTTCTCAACGAAGCGGCGACAATAACTGTCTAGACCAAGGAAACTCCTAACCTGCTTAACTGTTTTAGGCGGAGTCCAATCAAGAATGGCCTGAACTTTCTCGGGATTGACGACAATGCCCTTACCAAAAATCACGTGGCCTAGGTAGGTCACTTCTGGCAACCAAAATTCGCACTTGGAGAACTTGGCATAAAGGTGGTGCTCTCTGAGTTTCTCTAACACAAGTCTAAGTTGTTCGGCATGCTCTTCCTCGTTCTTCGAGTAAATAAGAATATCATCGAGGTAAACCATGGCGAACTTATCTAAGTACTCCATGAAGATCGAGTTCATCAAGCGAGAGAATGTAGCTGGAGCATTGGTTAGACCAAAGGACATGACGGTGTACTCGTACTGACCATACCGAGTGACAAAAGCCGTCTTAAGAATGTCCCCATTTCTGATCTTGATTTGGTGGTAGCCTAACCTCAAATCCATCTTGGAAAAGACTGAGGATCCAGCGAGCTGATCATACAGATCGTTGATCCTGGGGAGCGGATACTTGTTCTTTATCGTGACCAAATTAACGGGACGATAATCTACAACCATCCGATCCATACCATCCTTCTTCTTGACGAAGAGGACGAGGCAAGCCCAGGGAGAAGAACTAGGACGGATGAAACCCTTTTGCAAGGATTCATCGAGTTGTTTCTTAAGCTCAGCTAGTTCTAAGGGTGCCATCTTGTAAGGTCTCCTAGAGATTGGAGCGGTTCCTGGGATAAGATCTATGATAAACTCTACATCTCTGTCAGGTGGAATACCTGGTGGTTCCTCTGGAAAGACATCCGGAAAGTCACGGACTACCAGGATATCTTCAAGGTCAGGAAGAGGGTTGGCATTAAGAGAATATAGTTGGCGCTTTGCAACTCTAGTGGAGACAGTGACTATCTTGCCAGATGGGTGTGTAAGCTGAACAGACCTAGTGTAACAATCAATCTTGGCATAATGAGCTTTCATCCAGTCCATACCCAAGATGATGTTAATATCCGTAGACTTGAGGGCTATAAGTGATGCAAGGAATACAAGTCTGTCAACAAGGATTTCATTACCATGGCTTATTTTGGTAGTTTGCCATCTAGACCCTGGAGTTTGGATTTCAAGTGGAGTTGGCATATCACAAAATGACATGTCGTGCAAACGAGCATAGCCTTCGGAAATGAAGGAGTGAGATGCTCCAGTATCGAACAGAACTGAAGTTGGATGACAGTTGACAAGGAGTGTACCAAGAACGACATCCGGATCATCATGAGCATCTTTAGCTGAGACGTGATGCACACATCCACGTTCAGCGGGAGCTAACTTGACACTAATCATCTTGCGTGATGGCTTATCACGGCCAACAGACTTCTTAGGCTGGGGTGGAGCATAATTGGTTTGAGAGCAGTCACGTGCATAGTGTCCTGGCTCTCCGCATGTGAAACAAGTCCCTGAAGTAGGACATGGACCCGCTTTGACAAGCGGTCTACCAATAGGCCTGGGTGGATCATGTGACTGAACTAGGTGAGGTGCCACACAAGATGGCCTTGGTGTATAACCGGGTGGAAGAGCGGAGTTCGGAACCCAAATCCGGCGCTTCTGCGAAGTATAACCGGAAGAAGAACCCAAACCACGGGTGTGCTCACGAGACTCCTCGTAAGTGAGTTGAGCTGTCTCTGCATTAATGGCCTTGTTCACAAGATCCTGGAATGTATTGCAATGATGCAAGTGGAGATCACGATGCAACTTGGGGTTGATACCCTTCCGGAACCTAGCCTGCTTCTTGGCATCCGTGGACACTTCTTCTGTAGCATAGCGAGCAAGGTTCTCAAACTCTCTACTGTAAGCATCAACAGCCATCTTACTCTGGGTGAAACTACAGAACTCTTCTCTCTTGCGGTCAATGAGAGCCTGAGGAATGTGATGCTCGCGAAAAGCCTCAATGAAATCTCTCCAGGTGGTTATCTGGCCAGCTGGAAGCATAGCCTCATAGTTCTGCCACCAAATACTAGTAGGACCTTCCAGGTGATATGCAGCATAGGTGACCTTGTCACCTTCAGCTATGTTCGCAGAACGCAGCTTGTGTGTGATACTACGGAGCCAGTCATCTGCATCGAGTGGTTTAATGGAATGATGGAAGGTAGGTGGTTTCAGACCAATGAAATCATAGATGGACGCTAACTCTTTGTGCTGATGGGAGGTGTTCTCCTCAATACGTGCTAACAAGCGGTTAGACTCTCGCTTGTTCTTCTCCATCTCTAACATGAACTCTGCCAACGAAGGCTGGTCAGGAGGATCCTCATCCCTACCATCTCCGTGGTTCCGGCTATGAGCAACAGAACTCCGGTTAACTGATGACATCCTGAAGAACCAACCAAGGAAACAAGGATGGATTCAGCATCATCATAAGAATGTAGAATATAGTACGAGGAAAATACTATCTTTTGAACTCCTTGGACAAATCCGGTAGCATCAAGGCAGTAAAATGCTCAGAATGAGACATTCTGCAAAAGACGGGGTAGCACCATACTCAACATCATCACTCAAGGTTATGAGATATTACTAAACAGGCTACACCGGAGGTACTCAAACTGGGATATGACTCAGATCAACCAAACCTTAGAGACTACGGAGTAGTAACACGTGATCCTGATAGACGGAAGAGAAAGCCTAGTTCCTTAACCCCGTAGGAAAGATAGGATGACTCAGATCATAAGGCATGAGGCATAAGGAGTAAAAAGAGCCTTACATTCCCTTCCACAATCAATTCCCCTATATAGCTAAAGAATTTCTAGACTCAACTTCGACCAAGTTGGCTTGGTAATCCTACAGGCAGTCAGGCTCTCATACCAAAGCTGTCGGGACCCCGATTCCAAGTCACATCGATCTAGCCAGTAACACCTCATATCACTTTGCGGCCTCACGCACGGTATTCTCACGGGTGTCGCCTTACCCTAGTCCGAGACCATTTGCACCTTTTGGCTCACGTATATGATTGTGTCGCTAGCATCCATATGACAGAGAACCCGGGCCGACATGGCTAGCCGTGAACCCAAAGCGGCACTAACCTATGGGGACAGGCATACATGATTCACATCAAGCATGTCGGTCAGCAGCATGTGAATCCGGGCTAGCACTGGGCTAACAGGACTCCGGGGAACCCGGGCCGTAGCAGGCTAGGCAGGACTCCGGATGTCACCGCGTGACATTTCCCCGAAGGGACAGACACATGAATGAAGTGAAACACATGCCGGCCAGTCAAGTGTCCTGAGCAGTAGTGCTGGGCTAGCAGGACTCCGGTGAACCGGGCTGTAGCGGACTACTATGGCTCAAGGAAGCACTAGACTACATTTCCCCATAAGAGAGACTGCCAAGGATAAACAACTAGATTGTCGGATCCCACACATAGCAATACACGTCACACGTACGTATAACATGCAAGTATGTGATGTACAACATGGCATCACAACATAATGCAAACTCATATAGATAAAGGCTCAGAAGAGCCACATAGCATTAAATACAAACAGGGGTCACATGACCCATCATTTAGAGCATACAAGCAACGGAAGCATTACATGTCTGAGTACAGACAACTACAAAAGGAAAAAGGCTCAGAAGCCTGACTATCTACAAGACCCTCCCAAGGTACAAGATCGTAGCTGAGGTAACCAGCTACTCGTCGAAGTCCAAGCGGTACTACTAGTGAGACAGATGTCTCACCTACAAAACATAAATAAAGCAAACGTGAGTACAAAGGTACTCAGCAAGACTTACATCAGATCCTATCATACATGCATTTGTATCAAGAAGGTAATGTGGGGTTTAGTTGCAGCAAGCCAGCTTTGACTCAATGGCTATCCTGTTCTACGACAACGAGAAACTTCTTTGAGAGGAGGGAGCGCACACGAGTCCACTAATCACCACATCAATACACTACTATGGATTCATCCTCGTCTCCTTACGAGAAGGCCATCCATAGCACTCACACTTGTCTTGAGCATTTTAGAGTATCCACTTAAAGTTGTCTATGTACCACGTAAGCATCCAAGAAGTCCATAACCGAGGACACGGCTATTCGAATAGATCATGATAACCCTGCAGGGGTGTACTTCTTCACACACGCTCTCACCACTTATCACCATATACACGTCATGTATCTCGGCAACCTTCAAGCGGAAGCCTGGCGAGGGTGTCGGCCACGACCTGACTAACCAAACAAGACTCTAGTCCAGGTTTATCGCCTATTCGGGTTCCATCCGCAACGAGATCCGGTCGGGGTTTCGCTCACGGCCCCAAACGATGTGTACAGGGTTCCCGAGCCCACCATCCGGGTGCCACTCGGTACACCGGGCCACGTGTGCCTAGTCTGTCCCAAGTCCACCCTGCCGGGTGCCACTCGGTAGAAAAATAGCACTACCTATAAACACCAGAAACTATTTGCAACTCCTGGACAGAGATCAAGTTGGCTAATAAGTCGAGAGGGGTCGAGTTACCGGAACCCAATGTGTGGTAGTAGCTAGTCCTTGGACAACATACACAGAACTCAGTTCTTAGGGACGGTTCCAGTGAGACAACCCACCATGTACTCCTACATGGCCTCTCACCGCTACCTTTACCAAATCGTGTTCACACACTTAACTCTCAACATCAGAACATAGCACTGTACTCCAATTCATTCCCAATGAATCATATCTGACATACTCTAAGCAATAGCAGGCAATGCATGGTAGGAACACAACATGGCTCAATCAAGTCCTACACATGCTAGTGGGTTTTAACTAATTATTGTGGCAATGACAGGTCATGCAGAGGAATGGGTTCAACTACCGCAGCATAAAGTAGCAGTTGAATCGTTGTTGTCCTAATGCAATAAATGAGAGCAGGAGCGAGAGAGTAGGATTGTATCGGAATGAACAAGGGGGGTTGCTTGCCTGGTAGATCAACAGGGGGCACTGCTCCACTGACAGGTACTCTGGATCGGTCTCCGGGGCAGGACCTATCGAGAAGGAACGGTGTCGGAAATCAATACACAACCATATGCAACAATATGATGCATGAACATGGCATGAAGATGTGATGTTGTTTGAGCTAATGCAACTAGCATTCATTTGGTTGAGGTCCATTTGAACCAAAGGTTCAAATGCAACTCCACAATAAGCTCTTATAATTGCCATTCATGTGTTTTCATATATACAGCATGTATAGGTTCGTATGTCATGCATGAAAATGGTACAGATGGATAGATTGAATTTTCCTGATCATTTTTCATATATAAATTATTTCAATCTGAGCTACGGTTGAATTTCTATGAATTTTTGAAGTTTAAACTGTTTTATGGAATTTTCCTTATTTATTTTAAATCCATAAAACCATTACTGCGTCAGCACTGCATCATGCCTGCGTCAGCAGGTCAACGGCGGCTGACCAGGTCAAACCTGACGTGTGGGGTCCACACGTCAGTGTCACAGTGTTAAACGGAGGGTTTTTTTTCTAATCTAAAATAGATTAGTGGCGCTAGGGCCCAGTGTCAGTGTCACTAATGGGGGGATTAGTCCTAAACTAATCTTGCCACGTCAGCCCGCTGGAGTTTGGCCGGCGGCGACTATTCTGTGCGGCGGAGGGGCTCGGGATTGCTTCCCCAGGGCCCAAACGAGCAGCCGAGGGCAGCTACGAGGAGCTGGAGCTCACCCGCATCTAGCGCGACATGTGGTGGCAGCGGGGACGGTCGGAGCTCGCCGGAATGGAGCTCGCGGCGGTGGCCGAAGTTCGGCCATCGACGGAGTCGACGCTACGGTGGTCAGGAGAGCGAGGTAATCGGTGCTATGGCCTCCTGGGAGCACGCTGAGCAGGACTATGTGCTCGGTTGGGTCAGGCGAGGTTGCTAGCTGCAGCAGCAACGAACGCGGCGGCGGTGAGCTCATGGCTGCAGCGGGGTTGCAGATAGGGGCCGAATTTGGTCGCAAGAGGAGAGGGGAAAGATGGCGTGGCTCACAGGGAGTCAGACGAGGTGCTCGGCGGGCTCGGGGACGGCTTGGTGACGGCGAATCGACGTCGGCGGTGACCGGATGCAGAGGACGAGGACGACGGCGTAGTTGGCGTTGCAGCGCGTCCGGGGCCTCGTGGCTCGTCGAGGAGGTCGGGGAGGTCGAGACGGAGCTCGCAGGCACGGCGAGGGGTCGAGAGAGAGGCGATGGCCGTGGCAACGACGAGCGGCGGCGGCTGCGTTCGGTGCGTGTGAGGGAGAGAGCCAGGGGAGGGGATGGGGACAAGAGAGAGCGAGAGAGAGACGGGGGGTAGAGTGGCGACGCCAGAGGCGTCCAGGCCGTCGAGGGGGCGAGGCAGGCAGGCAGGAGGTGACCGGCGCGTGCATGCGCGCGTTGGGCACACGCCCTCCTGCCTACTGGCAGGAGGTTGAAGATGGTGGCGGCTGTGGTGGGCTGGGCCTCTGCTGGGCCATGGTGGGGCGCCAGGTAAGTTTGGCCCAGGTAGGTTTCCCTCTCTTCTGTCTTCTAATTTTGTTTTTGTTTTCTAATTATTTGCCTCTGTTTTGAGCTTAGGAAAAATACCAAGGCATTTCCTAAAATCCTGAAAATATTCATGGACACTTTCTGAATTATTTCAGTGGCCCAAAAATAGTTCCAACATTATTTGAACATTTAAATTATTTATAGTATTTTAAATGCCCAAAGTCAAATACAATAAGATTTAATTCAAAAATCTAGAATGGCCTAGAAATGTGTGCATGATTTTTGGCAGAGGTTTTCACCTTTAACAAAGATCATGAACTTTTCTAAAGGGCATTTGGGATCATTTAAAATATTTTTATTGAACCTAGTTGAAATCATTTGGTGCTAGGGTTTCAACAATCCCCATTTTGAATTTAAATGGAATTTAAACATGATGCAAACATGAAGGGCTAGCCTAGGTCATACCAGAACTAGGGGTGTGACATTCTAATTTCTACTTCTCCTCCTTTTCATATTCCTATTCATCAAGCACAAGACTAAGAGATAGTAGCATAATAGCATTATAACCGTACATTTTCTTCTGGTTTGACTTAATCTCACCATGCTTTTTTGCATCCTGTGATCTTCCAATTGTTGTGAATCAAACACCCAGATTGGCAGAAATCCTGTGTTTTTAAATTCTCTGTTTTGCATGTGCATTCCTATCCTATTCCAGTCTATTTCCTATCCCTGCATTGTTAGAATCCTCAAATTCAAACAAGCCCTTACTCAATTACTTTTGTTACAGATATGTATCAAAGAAAACCTCGTGTGATTTGTCCTGCTCCTGCGGCGTTGTGTTCCACCCTAGCTCAGCTGCTCCAACGACGGAAGGGTTCACCACAGCAGGGATCCGCTCTCCAGACTTTCTTTCGCCGCCTCAGATCTTCTTCCCCGCCGCCGGCAGCCACAGCAACTGCATTACCATCATCAACTGAGCAGATGACCTTGAGGACTACACGGGTCCGCAAGAGAGGTCGCACTCTTCCGTGTCTGCTTACGTTATGCGTCGCTTAATATGATGACATGCTACATTATCGTCGTGTTCACCTATTAGACTCCGAGTCAGGTCCAAACTAATGCTGAAACTTGA
Organism: Triticum urartu; assembly: GCF_003073215.2. Lineage (NCBI taxonomy): Eukaryota > Viridiplantae > Streptophyta > Magnoliopsida > Poales > Poaceae > Triticum > Triticum urartu. The sequence goes on along the minus strand of NC_053022.1, from coordinate 96,194,219 downwards.
GTTTTTAAATGGTTGTGGGGTACATATTGGGGCAGCAATCAGTACTATCTGTCTACTATCTGGTTAATCTCCGGTGTCTACTATGAGTTTCATGTTGGGTGCAAACAAACTTTAAAGGAGCCATTATCTATATTTTTTAACTAAAGCTATTATCTGCCTGCTATCATTGGTTTTGGGTCTATCCACAGTTTGCTACCATCACTCTGGATTTGTGCATGCACTCCTTACATAATCTCACTATGTTTTATTCCTATGCATGCCAGTTATTGTACACAATGGAACTGATCATGTAGAGCAAAAGAGACGAGCCTTGCGTGGCAACAAAATTTCATGTAGACGTCGTTCCATGGTGGGCGCAAAGGCAGCCCCCCCTCCACCCATTTCGGATCATAATCAAGAGGAAGATAACTGTTATGAGGGGGATTCAGAAGGAGAAGACCACTCCTATTTACCCCATGAGGTCTTCGCTCTAACTTGGCATGCTGATGTTGGTAACATCATGCATATGGTGCCTTGCATTGCTTACTGTATATATTAAAGATGTCATCTGCTTAGTTTAGACATGCTTTGTGTCAATGCCATCTGTTTAGTTTCTTTATCGTATATGTGAATCATGCAATGCCATCTTGTCTAGCCGGACATCATATATGTGAATTTTGCAATGCCACCCTGGTTAGCCAGTCATCTTATATGTGAATTATATCATGCCATCATTTTTTATTACGTGTTAAATTTGTCAACAATTTTAGTACATTCAATTACTCTTCCTGTGCATCAGCCATTTGGCACGGTCATGGAAAAATCTGGAGTGGAAACAAGGTCTTCAGAGCAGACAATGCTATCTGACAAAGGGCATGCCTTGCTGGTTACCGATAGCTCCTCAAAGGAGGATTCAGAGACAGATGACCAGTCATATCCCCCCCCCCCGAGGTGCATGCCCTAACTTGGCAGGGTTATGTTGCTCATATCGTGCATATGGTATCTTGCATTGCTATGTCATTTGCTTAGTTTAGACATGCTTTGTGTGAATGCCACCTGTTTAGTGTCTAATTACCATATATGTGAATTATGCAATGTCATCTTGTTGCAAGACATTATATATGTGAATTATGCAATGTTATCTTGTTGCAAGGCATTATGTATGTGAATTATGCAATGCCATGCTGTTTAGGCAAGCGTCAAATATGTGAATTATATCATGTCGTCCTTTTTTGTATTTCTCATTGCTTTTGTCGACAATGTTTGTATATTCAACTGCTCTTCCTGTGCATCAGCCATTTGAATTGGTGATGGAGAAATCTGGAGTGAAAACAAGGTCTTCAGAGCAGACAATGCTACCTGCTGAAGCAGATATCTTGCTGGTTACAGATAGCTCTTCAGAGGAGGATTCAGAGGCAGATGACCAGTCCTATTACCCCCCTGAGGTGTATGCTCAAACTTGGCAGGGTTATATTACTCATATAATGCATATGTTGTATTGCAATGCTTAGTTTTTACATCATATACACAATATTGAATGCCATCTCCTTAGTTGACACATCATATATGCGATTGCCCTCTGCTCACTTCCTTAGTATATAAATCATATATTTGAATTATGTCATGCCATGATGTTTACATAGACGGCATGTTTGTGATTTATGGCATGCCAACCACTTTAATAGACACATCGTATAGTTATATCATGTCATCCTGTTTACATAGTCATCATATTTTGAAGTATGTCATTCTATCCTGTTTAGTTAGCCATCATACATGTGAAATTGTGTCATGCTATCCTGTTTAATTAGCCATCATATATGTGAAATTATGTCCTGCTATTCCATTTGCTTAGACAACATAAATGTGAATTATTTCATGCCCTGTTTTCTTCCCTACTATCCATTGCACCTGTCTATCTTACAATGTCTGTACATTCAATTACTTTTCTTGCTTATCAGCCATTTCAACTGGAGGGAGTGATGGCAGTATCTGTGGGAGTAAAAACACGGTCTTCAGAAAAGATCGTGCTAC